>NC_053489.1:267466615-267674115 GCF_905171775.1 Rana temporaria | reverse complement strand
AACTCAAAACATGCAACCCGTAGATTTTTTTTAAACGTCGCCTATGAAGATTTTAAAGGGTAAAAGTTTGTCGGCATTCCACGAGCGGACGCAATTTTGAAGCGTGACATGTTGGGTATGAATTTACTCGGCGTAACATTATCTTTCATAATATAAAAAAAAATTGGATAACTTTACTGGTGTCTTATTTTTTAATGAAAAAAAGTGTAATTTTTTCACAAAAAAAGTGCGCTTGTAAGACCGCTGCGCAAATACGGCGTGACAGAAAGTATTGCAACGATCGCCATTTTATTCTCTAGGGTGTTAGGATAAAAAATATATATAATGTTTGGGGGTTCTAATTAGAGGGAAGAAGATGGCAGTGAAAATAGTGAAAAACAACATTAGAATTGCTGTTTAACTTGTAATGTTTAACTTGTAATACCAACGGCTCACCACCAGATGGCCCCAGCTCAAAAAAAAAAAAAAAAAAAAAAAAAAATTTTTTTTTTTTTTTTGCCCCCTTCCAATTCAAGTCGGCAGGACCCTATTTTTAGTCGCCATGGCGACCTGGCGCCCGGGATTTGTCGAGCCCTGATATACACACACACACACACACACAAAATCGTTCAGAATTTTGAATAGCAGATTCATTACACAGAGCTGCCACCATTTCTTTCACTATTGTGGATGAACAAGCGGCGTCGACTGTTCATTCATAATAGTGAAAGATCACAAACATCCGCAATTTTGGGACCATTGCAGTGTATGACATAGTACAGCGGTGCAGATTGCTCATTCAGTATACTGAAAGATCATACTACAAGTCATCCATCGGATAAGGCTGTGTATATTTATAACCCCAATTTCAAAAACCTTGGGACGCTACAAAAAAAAAACAAATAAAAACAAAATGCAATGATTTGCAAACTCCATATTATATTCACAATAGAATACCGTATACGTTATGTCAAATGTTTAAACTTGGACAACGTACCATTTTAAGAAAAAATAAATAAAAACGAAGGTCATTTTGAAATGGATGGCAGCAACAGGTCTCAAAAGTTGGGACAGGGCCATGATAACCATGGGTGTAGCAACCCCTCTTCTTTAAACAACACTCTGTTAAAGACTGGGAACAGAGGAGACCTGTTGGAGTTATCCGAAAGGAATTTTGTCCCAATTCTTGCCCGATATAGGATTCTAACAGTCCTGGGTCTTCTTTGTCGTAAATTTTATTTCAAGATGTGCCAAATATTTTTAGTTGGCGAAAAGGTCTGGACTGCAGGCAGGCCAGTTCAGAACCCAGACTCTTCTACTATGAAGCAATGCAAGATTCAGTATGCGGTTTAGGATTGTTCTGCTGAAACATGCAAGGCCTTCTCTGGAAAAAAGGTAATCTAGAGGGAAGCATATGCTACTCTAAAACCTGCATCTTTCACCATTGATGGTGCCTTCTACGATGTCCAGACATTTTCAAGAATGGATAGCGTTGGGATATTCTTCCACTTTAATGAAACAAAAAACAGTTCTACACGAAATTCTGTGTGAAAGTATATCTATATATATTTACCTGGCTCATATAACCAGTTTCTGTGATAAGTTCTCCTGATTTAAAGCACAAATTTTCTAGTTTCCAAGGCCTGTAAAGCAAAAGAAAACGGAGAAGACAATTAAAATTCTCATTTTTAAAAAGCTCTTAAATATGTTTATATGCTTAAGAGTAAAACAAAACTTGTGCATATAAAAAAGGTAGTAAAATCTAGGGACCCAAATTGGGCAAGATCAAGGATGGCTGGATCACATTGGACATAATCAGCCACCAATTCCACTATCCGTGCAATTAACCACTTAAGCCCCGGACCATTTTGCAGCTAAATGCCCAGGCCAGGTTTTGCGATTCGGCACTGCGTCGCTTTAACAGACAATTGCGCGGTCGTGCGACGTGGCTCCCAAACAAAATTGGCGTTCTTTTTTCCCCACAAATAGAGCTTTCTTTTGGTGGTATTTGATCACCTCTGCGTTTTTTTTTTTGTGCTAAAAACAAAAATAGAGCGACAATTTTGGAAAAAATGCAATATTTTTTACTTTTTGCTATAATAAATATCCCCCAAAAACATATAAAATGTTTTTCTTTCCTCAGTTTAGGCGGATACGTATTCTTCTACCTATTTTTGGTAAAAAAAAAAAAAAAAATCGCAATAAGCGTTTATCGATTGGTTTGCACAAAATTTATAGCGTTTACAAAATAGGGGATAGTTTTATTGCATTTTTATTATTATTTTTTTTTTTTTTTACTACTATTGGCGGCGATCAGCGATTTTTTTCGTGACTGCGACATTATGGCGGACACTTCGGACAATTTTGACACATTTTTGGGACCATTGTCATTTTCACAGCAAAAAATGCATTTAAATTGCATTGTTTATTGTGAAAATGACAGTTGCAGTTTGGGAGTTAGGGTTCACTTAGTGTGTGTTTACAACTGTAGGGGGGGTGTGGCTGTAGGACTGACATCATCGATCTAGTCTCCCTTATAAAAAGGATCACTCGATCGATACGCCGCCACAGTGAAGCACGGGGAAGCCGTGTTTACATACGGCTCTCCCCGTTCTTCAGCTCCGGGGAGTGACCGCGACGGAGCGGCTATAAACGAATAGCTGCGTCGTCGTCCCGGATCGCTCCCCGAGGGAATGCGCCTGCCGCACGCAGCGGAGGGGGTCCCGATCGGACCCCCCACCCGCTAGAAGGCAGGGACGTATATATACGTCCTTCTGCCTGTCCGTGCCATTTTGCGGACGCAAATCGTCGTGCGGCGGGCGTTAAGGGGTTAAATCTGTGCACACCAAAATAAAAGCTGTAATCGTTCCCTGTAAAACACCTTAGTTACCACTCACATAGTCCCATCAGATAAGTCAGTTGTCTCCCTTACAGAATTGTATCCCTAGTTACATAAATAAGGTCATCTTTTCCTTCAGCTCATTTCTAGCTTTAAGCCCCATACAAACGGGTCGAACGTCAAGAGACAATGGCCAGTTAAAAAAAAAAAAAAAAAAAAAAAGTCCGACATTCGGCCATGCGGGGGAAAAAAAAAAAACAGCAGCCGACCAACTCCCAATCAGCACTCTCAGCTAATGGCGGAGAGCGCTGATCAGAATTTTCTGGTGGGGTTACAGTGGCTCTGACTGAAGCCGACAGGAAAAATCATTATTTAAATTCAAATTCAATTTGCTTATATCTCTTGGTATACCAATGTTTTTGACAACCACTGGTTACACGTCATCACATGCTCAAAATTAACTGCTCAGTCTTCTAATAAGTTAAAGTATAAGTTCACCTTTAGGAGCATGTTCTACCCATATCAGGGGAGAGAGGGGGCGGGGCTCCATATCTGAATGGACACAGGGATCTGTGACTCAGCTCGGGTGCCCCCATAGCAAGCCGCTTGCTGTGGGGGCACTGAACAGGAGGGAGGGGCCAGGAGCAGAGAAGAGGGACCCAAGATGAGGAGGATTTGGGCTGCTCTGTGCAAATCCAATGCAACAGAGGTGGCAAGTATAACAGGTTTGTTATTTTTATATGAAAAGAATATGAGACTTTACAATCACTTTAAATACCCATGTTAGATTTACTAATCTTGAACGAGAATAGCAAATCTAAAAGGACAAGCTCCCATTTAAAATCTGAAAATGATATGCAACCAAACAATGGATTATTTTTTGATAATTTTCTTAACACAAGCACACTTGAATAACAGGACATATACTGTGTAAAGAATATCTGAAAGTTGACATTTACTTGTTATACATGAAGACTTGCACCTTGGTGGCTTCGAGTGCTGAGTGAAGGTGTTGTTTTAGAGCTTCTATGTTTAAGACGTTAGCACCATTCTCTAGTGGAGTCTGGATCATGAGTTGTGGATTGAACATGGCTTCTTCTCCGATCTTCTGCCGCGTATAATTTAGCTCACGGCTCACTCGCCCACCAACTGGCAAACAAATAGATTTTCAGGTTATCTTTGGTATCCATGAATGAAATCATAACATGTCATAAGTATCTTTAAGACAGGACTAGAAAGAATACCTCCAGCCGCCATTAGTCCATAACTCCCAGCATGCACTGCACGGAACAAATTAATAAAGTGGACAGCTTTAATTTGCACCACAGAAAATTAGTGGAATAGCTGCTGGTTTATGAACTATAGATAACATACCCAATTGTTGACTGCGACATTTTGGAGTATGAAGAACTGGTAGTTTATACCGCGTTTCCCTGAAAATAAGCCCGGGTATTAATTTTGGCAACAAAAGACACAGTAGGGCTCATTTTCAGGGTAGGTCTTACCATGTAATGTGCTGTCTGTTCACACTGAGGATTCCAGTCAGGGAGAGAAGAGTTAAAATGCTTGTAAAATCCTATAATCCACTCTATTACAGTAGTATATAATATACGTGTGTGTTTCTGTAATACAAGTGTGCCAAATATCTTCGTTATAGCGCCGCTCTGCACCTCTGTGACCCACTGGAGCTCTCTTCCCCGCAAATTACAGAAACACACACACACACACACACACACACACACACACACACACACACATTATATTCTACTGTAATAGAGTGGATAATAGGATTTTACAAGCATTTTAAACTAGGGCTTATATTGCAGCCCTCCAGGAAAATAATGTTGGGTCTTACTTTTGGGGAAACATGGTATTAGGTTAGAGTTGCCCTAGTACTCTTACTATAATTATTCCCACATGGTCACCAATCAGATATAGGGGGTTATTTACTATTGGCACGAACAAACAAATAGAATATCGTACTAAAACTGTCATCCGAGGATGAATCGTACGATAATCGGACCGTTAGTACAGAGCTTTCGAGAGCCAATGACAACAATTCATCCGATATTAGATCGGACAAGCACGAAAATTTTCCTTGTACGATACCAGATATATCAAAGCATTTTTTTTACAGGGTATAAAAGAGAAGAGAGGCACCTCTAAGTGTAGCAATAAGTTGCTAAATGTTGTACCTTCATTAAATGTAACCATATTGCTACACTTAGAGGCTCCTCTCTTCTTTTTTATACTCAGTTGTGACATGACACTACTCTTATATCAAGACATCGCTTGTATATCAAGGAAAAATTCATTAAAACATTTTGCTTGTCTTGCAAAACGCTCTCAAACCAAGGTTTTACTGTACACAACAACAACAACACATGACATCACTTCAATTATTTTTTTTTGGTCGTACGAGAATTTTTGTGACTTTAGTAACCTATTCAATCTACTAGTAACTATTTAGCGGAAAAAAGTCGGACGATCTGTCGTCTGAAATTTCACGTTCGGGGCATAAGACTGGAGAGTGCAAAATCTGGTGCAGCTCTGCCTAGAAACCAATCAGCTTTCAGCTTTTATTGTCAAAGCTTAATTGAACAAGCTGAATAGCTACCATGCACAGCTGCACCAGGTTTTGAGTACTCCAGTTTTGGTAAATCTCCCCCATAGAAATGTGGAACAGGTGTTATGCTTACTGCTGAAAGAGAAGTAGTGTACTGTAGTAAGGTCGCAAACCGATACGCAAGGCCCAAAAGGGACTTCATTAGTGTAGAGATCACTCATTACAACCAGTAGAAAAAACACACACACACACACACACACACACACACACACACACACACACACACACCAGAAAATTAAATAGAACAGAAAATGAATACACAAAGTTCTAAAAACGTAAAGTTTAGTGATGCAAGTTTCCTAATGAAATGTACTGGAGATATTTCGTAAGAATCACGATACTATACAACCGTAATAACTGTAAAAGAAATGGCTTTAATAACGCTTGAAGCTTAATTCTACCCTCTCCCCAGCCTAAGACTTCCATATGGAGAAACTAAATCACCTTAAGCAGGCTTTCCTTGTAGAGCAGACTGAACATTTTTGTACAATTTCTTGCACTTGTATAAACAGTCAGCTCCTATAGCACATTTCACAATCAATGGCTTTTATGTATATACATCCGCACTCAAAAAAAATTGGCAGAGTGAGAGCAATTTTCCCTTACACTAACATTACAAAAGCTGGGCTTGGCAACAGAAAGCTGAAGTAACTGAGCCGCTCTCCCTCTCTTTCATAGAAAACTTTTTTGTCTATCTGAAATGCTGATATCTTTTAGATATTTTGGTTCCCTTTGTTCAAAAATTAAACCAGTTCACTAAAAAGGCAGCCAATAAAAAATAAACCACCACACACGACTTGATTCCCCATCCACACCTTCGATGTGGATGGGGGAATCCTCCCACTAAGCCTTTGTATTCTGAAAATGGGAAGACTTCCTCATCAGAAAACACTAATCAGCATTGCTGCCACTCATAAGGGTTTTCAGAATAGGAATATCATTTAGCCCTGGTTCACACTGGGCTGCGGGAGTGAAGCAGTGCGAGTTCAGCTGAACTCGCACGATTTCACTCCCGCCGGCAGTCCCGATTTCGGCCGCGATTTAAGAGACATCTGTGCAGGTTTCTGCACAGATGTCTATGTAAATCACTGCCCGAAGTTGCAAAAAGTAGTACAGGAACTACTTTTTTAAATCGGTGCAGCGTCGCACCGATTAGGACAGTGTCATTGCCGACAATTGGCGGCAAATGCCGCCGATTTGAGATGCGATTTCACATGTGAAATCGCATCTCAAATCGAAGGAAATCGTACCCAGTGTGAACCTGGGCTTAGTGTCAGTTTTAAGTCCTGGACCTTGACTGCAGTGACCGTATAAACCCCCAGTATACTAACTGGACAGGCCAACCAATTTGATCCATACTCTAAAAAACATTTATAACCATGGTGTAAATAAGCCTCGTCATGGGTTGTATTTTCCTCAAACCCAGTGGGTAATTTTGAAGCCATTTAACAACCCAGAACCAATGAGTCCAAAGCCGTACGCGTTTCAAGACTTGCTCTTCCTCAGGGACTTGGACCTTTTTTTTTTTAAATCTTTTTTATTAAGGTTTTCAGTGTTATACAAGAATAGCCCACGCAGGGGCCGAACAGTTGCCCACGCAGGGGCCAGTCACCCGTTGCGCGATCAGACCGCAATAGGGCACAACAGATAACACAAACAACTTACTAAGACTACAACCCCAATATGGGGAGAGGTTTAATACAGGATGAACAGTGCTCAACAAAAAAGTCAACAGGATGATGTAATCTGGGCAAAAACGGGTCAGAGACTAAACAGATCAAAATTACATTGTGAATCTAAGAAATGCTAACAACAACAGTTGCCGTGGCAGCATTGTACAGCCAACAGGACCATACCTTCTCACATTTTTGTGGGCAGCCCCTGCCCGAGTAAATAGCTTTATAAAGGGGTAAACTGGCATTCACTAGGCCCTTCCAGTATTCGACAGAGGGGGGGAGACTATTTTTTCCAGTGCATTGTGATAGCCTTGCGAGCATAATACAGTAGCAGGGAGATGAGAATTTTCCTGGCTCCAATTGCTGAAATTTGTTCTACCAGCCCCAGCAGACAGTATTTATGGTCACAAGGCACACAAGTCTTATGCTGCGTACACACGGTCGTTTTTTGTCTTGTAAAAAAAACGTTGTTTTTTCTCATGAAAAAAAAAACGTTTTTCAAACTTCATTTTAAAAAACGACGTTGCCTACACACCATCGTTTTTTTTAAATGCTCTAGCAAAGCGTGATTACGTTCAGCACGTACGACGGCACTCTGTGCCATACAAGCTCGCGTCATAACTTGCTTCTAAACATGCGCGGGTTTAAAAAACGTTGTTTTAAAATGTTGTTTCTGCCCACACACGATCATTTTAAATGACACAAAAAACGACGTTTTGAAAAACGACATAAAAAATTGAAGCATGTTCGAATTTTTTTTTTTGTCGTTTTTCTGAAGACATAAAACAACGTTTTCCCCACACACAGTCATTTTAAAAGACGTTTTTAAAAATGTCATTTTTTTTTCCCATCACAAAAAAAACGACCATGTGTACGCGGCATTAGAAACCCTAAGGTATTGCCTTCCAATACTGTGTACAATTTTGTACTGGACTAATTTGTCCCGTGCTGAGACCAGAGGGGAGAAGGGGAAGTCCCACATCTCCCTCCAGTCATCCTCGTCCAGCTCCGGTATGTCCCCCATCCATTTCCTGCGGAGGGAGGACAACTCGGGGGCGGCAGCAACCAACAGGGACCCATAGAGTTGAGACGTGGGTTTCTCCAAGTCTTTTACCCGAGGGGGGATTCAAGCTCAAAATACGCCAATTCAACTAGCCGACCCGAAAACTGACAGCGATAGGCATGCGCTATTTGGAGTTACCTAAAGTGGGCCTGTGTTGGCACGTAAAACATGGAAGGGGGAAAGCTCTCCGTTAGTGATCACATGTTCCAGGGTCAGTATTTTATATTTGGCCCAGGCCTGTGAATCCGGGATGGTATTGAACTGCGGCAGGTTGGGGTTCAGCCACAGGGGGTGTAAGGAGACCAAGAGTTAGGCTGGGGCGCCCTCAATGCCTCACCCACCTTCCACGCGCGCATAGTGGTTCGCATAGAAGGGGTGAGATGGTGAGGCGTCTTAGGCCCCCTAAATAGCAACCCCTGCAGAGCTTCCAAAGACCCCACTATCGCCGCCTCCAAGACCACCGCAGAGTTGGTCAGGTTCGGGTGCAACCACCAGTGGGCGGTCACAAGCTGAGTGGCCAAGAAGTACTTGTGGCAATCAGGAAGAGCCATGCCCCCACTATCCACCGGCCTGGTCAAAGTGGTGTACTTGAATCTAGGTGGTTTGGGCCCCCAAATAAAAAGGAGGAAGAGTTGTTTGAGAGAATTAAAGAAAGTTTTGGTCAGCCATTGCGGGGAGTTACGGAAAATGTATGTAAACTTAGGGAGGACCTTCATTTTGAGAAGATTGATACGGCCAATGAGAGAAAGGGGAAGATTGCTCCATGCCTTCAGTTTGTCCCTGATCGCCACCAGGACAGGGTCAAGATTGAGCCGCACAAAATCCCTACTCTCTCTCTCGAGATGACAATACCTAAATAGGTAAATTGATCCACCCACTGAAGTGGGAGCGAGGAGGACCTGGCTCCTTCGTCCACCGGAAATAACTGAGACTTGTGCCAGTTCACCCTCAACCCTGTGAAAGTTTGCCAGACAGGCAAGTAAAGAGACTTTTGGCTGAGATTTCCCTGTCTCCGTTTTGAAAATGATTCTCTCCACAATGCCAATAGTTCCAGGGGTGCTTGATTTATTGAGCATGCACACGGCATTAATTTGCTGTGTTCATATCCATCCTGCATGCCGTTTTTTGAAGATCTGAACACAGCAGTATTGCCCATTCACAGCTTCATTTTGGCCAGAAGCAGAAAACAAAGAAAAATCGGTGTCCGCGGTCCAATATTGACCGTATTTTACGCAGTACACATGCAAACGTTTTTGCAAATGTATACATGGGTAAAAAAAATGGCCATAGTATCTAGTGAATTCATGGTCGGTGAGATGTAAACACCAGCAAAGTGTAAGCAGCAGTGGTGGCACTGAATAACCTCAGCCTTCGGTCACTGTGAAAGCCCATGTCATCCTGTGATTGTACCACTGATGTCTACACATTGCCTATGTTTACATCCACCCCTGACCCTGAGTCAGTCATTCACTACGTAGCACCAGTGGCATGGAACGTTGGCTTTTAGTAATTTTGAGTGACTAAAGGTTGAGTTCTCTCGGATCCTGTGCCATCGCCTAGTAAGTGACTCATTCAGGGCAAGAGATGGTTGAGACGTAAACATTGATAATGTGTTGGTATCGGCAATGGCACAGAATGACCTCAGCCTTCAGTCAGTCATTCTGAATGAATGACTGCACATTACAGTTCTCTACTCATAAGCTGGATACACATCCTTTAGATTTAGCATCAACTATGTAGTGCAAGGGCCTTCCTGACCGCAAACAAATTTGAAGTGTTCAGGTTTGACATCATATTATATGGTTTTGGCAAATCTAAAAGAGGAAAGTTGTACAAGAAAAAAAAATTGTATAGCTATGAGGACATAAAGTGTGTATATGTCCATATCAGTTATTCACTGGAACCATTTATCTGATAAAAGCAGAAAAGTCAAATCAATTCTAGACTGTAAGGTCCCTGTGGAAGCCAACTGGTGCCTGCAGGAGTTCCATTAACTGGGCCCTCTGTTCAGGCTTCCAAATAAAAAGGACTTGATTCTCCCATGATCCACATATTTGATGTGGATTGGGGTAATCCTCCCCGCTAAACTTTTGTATTCTGTCTGCGGGAAGACTTCCCTGCCATCAGAATACACTGATCAGCCCCACCAGCTATGGCCGGCACGCTGACCGAGCAGGGAAAATATGACAGGCTGACTGTACTGAAATGGATCAGTAGAATAACTTCTGTGCAACCAACATGCCTATACATGGGATTGAAATTCAGCCAAATTTTGGTCCATGTATGGCTGGTTTAACACACACACACACACACACACACACACACACACACACACACACACACGCAGTATTTTCAGCATGGTCAGGCCTGATCACATAGTCCTCAGTGGCTGCTGCAGGGGAGAGGAGAGAGCGCTTAACAGCCGAGTTGCGGAAGTAGTGATGTTACCCATAGACTCCCACGTCTCAGCCAATGTCGATGCTCGACACCTCTCCGCTGCAGCCGTCATTGGCTGACACAGGGAAGCCAGATCAAGTCAAAGAACTAGGCTGAAAATAGACAAGTATATACTTTTTTTATAACAGGTTCATCAGCATAGTTTAGCCGTTAGAGGGCGATACAATTTTTAAGACTAGTTGGGTTTAGGCTTGAATTCTACTTTAAGGAGGTAGGTCTGCGCAGTTATAACAATTTAAATGTGGCATTTCAGATTACTTCAAATCCCTATTGATCACTACCATTATCCCCATCGATGACTACCATTTATTTTTATTTTTTTAGACTTCCCAATTATATTAACTGAAGTACTGGGTAGCCCACTTCTACATTTCTAGGCTCCTGTGTGGAGGAGGGCCTCATTTTCTTTTAGTCTGAAGCAAATGCATCAAAAGACAAAGGCGGAAAGGAGGGGGGGAAAGACTAGTTTAGAAGTTATTTCACTTTAAAGCAATCTTATATGGAACTCTGATTTGGAGTAGGTGGCCAGAGTGCTGAAAGAACATGAATGCAGACCACCCAGACCAGAGGAAATGAAAATACGAGGGATGAAAATACAGTAAAACACAAGTCTCCCCATTCTTCTTCAGGATTCCTCTCCAGATGCTTGTTATGCCATCTGTTGTTACCTAAAAGGATTCCTATTGAAAATCCTTGCAGTGAAGCAGAACTGCTCTCACTGTCAGAGACAATCAGGTCAGGTCAGCACTCCCCCAGCATGAAACTGCTGCCTGTCATAGCCCTCCCCATCTCCATATTTCTTACATGCCCACCAGTTCCAAACACAACGTTGGACCTGTCATGCTGCCTATTTTTCACCAGATACTTAAAAGGCTCATTCACAAAATCTCAAACAAGGAGCTTGATGTCAACTACACCGAAACCCAACATAGGCAGGTTAATTATGCCATCATGGCTTATTTTTCCCTACCAAACTTTTACCTTCGATTAACTAAACAAAAATAAATTAATCTGGAGAGCAGGACTGCAGTTTATCTACCACGGACAAGTTAATGAAAGCCCATAGCCTGCAACAGGTACCTGGAAATAGCCATGATTAGGCATGCAATTACACTGCCAGTAAAGTATTAGAAAAATAAATACAAAATTAAAGCACAAAATAATTTGAACTCCTTTCACCGTGGATATTGCCCAACGTCAACCTCACTGCCGTTGTCTTCACTTTTGTAGGGCTGACATCACTTCATGGCTCTGAGCGCTTCTCATTATGCAGCCTGCTCTCCTTTCATTGGCTTCCCACTTGAGGCCGCATGGGGCAAAGCACAAAAGAAGCCCCCAGCTTCACACAGGCTCCCCCAGCATCACACTGCACTGATTTATACCCAGCCCCGTTCCTTCTATGCATCTGTGCAGAGAAACACACAGCACTGGGGGCCACTTTCATGATTTTTGTTGCGATCAGGATTAGCTGGATTAGGGCTTGATTCATAAGGACCCCCTGCTGCCGTGAGGAAGTTTCATCACAAGGTCAGTGTGGTGTGAACTATATTCTGTCAACACCACCACTACTGAAAAAAAAAAAGAAGAAGGGACGGATTGGACATGAATATACAGTTTCTACTAACAAAGAAAAAAGTGACTTGTCTACCTTTCAATGTGCCCACCATTACGGAAAGGTTTTCCTTTATGTGAAAACACGCATGTACACAAATGCTGTGGTTTAGGAGTCTGCAGGAGCCTGGGGAGCAGCTCCAGCAAGTTACACATGAAAAAACCACAAAGTGACTTTTTTGGCTCAGCTTCCAAATTCAGTCAGACAGCCACAAAATCACAACCCTGACAAGTCATCGCATTTATTCCCTCACATCTGACTGGCTGTATCCTACTCCGGGAACCAGTCCACATAAAGAAACATGCTCGCTCACTGACAAACATGGGCCTATATAATAAACCCTAATGCACACAGGCATGAAAAATACGTGCATTAAGATGTGTTTAAAGCTCGTTCCAAACAATTCTAATAACACTTAATGCTTTTCTATGGCTGAATGCACATTGGACATTCAGGAGCATCTAGGTTCACATAAAGGAGTGCGTTCAAGCACCGTTTAGGGTTGGATCACACTGCCGGTTATGTTTTTATTTTATTTTTTTACAAAGTAATGCTTTGAGCTTTTAAAAAAGTACAGCGATTTTTTTTTCTAACTTTATTAAAAAAAATGTAAAGCAAGACATCTCATTGATTTACTCTGCACAAAAATGTAGGGGGTGAAGACAGACAAAAATGCAGACATGTTGCAGATTCTGTACTGCACCGCAGCTCACCCAAAAGGTTGCGAGTGTGAACAGGACACATAGAAAAAAACGGTTTTCTGTGTGCCCTTGGGGAGACCTGGGGTTTTCTAGTGCCTAAGGGCCCATGAACATGTGCAGCTTTACAGCCATCCCTCTGAAAAGTGAGGCAATATAGAATCCAAATTAGACAGTGAGGTGATATGTCGACTCCTCACCACCTACTTTAGCCCTCAAAATGCCAAATCCATTGCACCGCATTTGAGCACACTGCATGCAATTGCACAACTCCTTTTCCTTGAATGGGTCACATTTGGTGGCGGTGTCAATAGTTTGATTTGTTTAGGGGAGAGATCCGGAAGATTGGTGGGGTTGGAAGGAGGGGGGGTGATAAATGGCTTAACCGCTTGCTTTTTCTGCCCCCTCATGTGAGCCCCAACCATAACCAAAGCCAAACAAATTTGAAGGAACAGTTTGGAAAAATTTCTGCCGAACCAAGATGTTAAAATGTAACTGTTTGCACCGCCCATATGTGAAAAACTGATGTCTATTGAACAATTTATCGTTGGAAATTTGGTCATTACATGATGGCACGATCGTTTATTCTCATGACATACATGGGTCAAATTCAGGGCAAATTTTCTTTTAGGGCTAGCTTACATTTGCTTCAAAACATGGCTTTGGACACGCTTTGTTAAAGCTCTCTGAATGCCAATCAAAGCTCTTGTCACTAAATAAAATGGTTCGCTTACAGTCCTGCTTACACCTTGCTTTTTGCCTGGTGTTTTGATGAGGCTTCAAGCAAACTTTGCCATAGATTTCTATGGAGGCTTTGAAGCGCCACTAAAGCTACATGGGGTGTAATTTTTGAAGAAAAACAAAGCAAGGTGTAAACAGGACTGTAAGCTAACCATTTTATTTAGTGACAGGAGCTTTGACTAGTGTTCAGAGAGCTTTGACAAAGCCTATCCGAAGCCTTGTTTTGAAGCAAGTGTAAACTAGCCAATAATTTGTGTTGAAGCCAAAGCAAGTGCAAATGAGCCCTTAAAAATAAAATTAGAAGTTTTGTGATCCGATGGTACGTGGGATTTCGAAATTTGACCAACAAGGCCCTCAATTTCACCTCGTATTGCTACAGAAAATACATTTTGGTGGCCAGGGAGATTTGTTTATTGTGCTCATGCACATTTCTTTTTCGATTAGTTTGCTCTTTACGATTCTCCCATCATTGGTTTGTTTTTTTGTTTGGATTCCCAACAGGCTTGATCACTCAAATTCGATTGCCACATGAAAAATCAGCTGTTGCTGCGGCCCACTAATGGTGCGAAACTCGAACGAAAATTAATGGAAAAGACTCAACCCATGTATGATGGCTGGCCTTAGGCCCCTTTCATGCAGACCGTTTACGTTTTTTCAGCGATCTGTAGACCGATGAAAAAAAAAAAAAAAGGGTAATCAATGCATCTTTATGCAAAAATGAATGAAAACTGATGATTAACCATTTACATATACATCTGCCTAGAACAGTTTTCTAAAATGGATCAAAGCCCTATTTTTGTTTTGTTAAAAAAAACAATACCCTGTACACACAATCAAAGTTTCCGTCGGAATAAACTCTGACAGGTTTTTCGGACGGAATTCCATTTAAGCTGTCTTGCATACACACGGAAACACCAAATTCCGACCGTCAAAAACTCGGTGACGTACAACACTACGACAAGCCTTGAAAGATTAAGTTCAATGCTTCCGAGCATGCTTGGTTTTTTTTTCTGTCAGAGTCACACACACACACAAAAGGGAATTTCCGAAATGTTTTCAGTCGGGTAAAAAAGAGAACGTTCTCTTTCTATCTCCAGCATACACACGGTCAGAGTATCCAATGAAAAAATTCCGTCTGACTTTTTCCATCGGAAATTCCGATCGTGTGTATGAGGCATAATGGTTCATTCACACTTGCTTCGGCTTCAAACACACATTAACGGCTAGTAGACACTTGCTTCAAAACCAAGGCTTCGGGCAGGCTTTCTTAAAGCGCTCTTATTGCTAGTCAAAGCTCCGGTCACCAAATAAAATGATTAGCTTACAGTCCTGTTTATACATTGCTTTGCTTTAAAAATGATACCCAATGTAGTGGTGCTTCAAGCGTTTTCAAAGCCTCCATAGAAGCCTATGGCAAAGCTTGTGTGGAGATCCACTTAAGCCTCATGAAGCATCACCGAAACCTCATCGAAGTACCAAGCAAAAGCAAGGTGGCTAGAATTAGTCTGGGTTTATGAATTCAAACTCAAGTTAAACAGGACATTAAATTGCAGAAGAATAAAATGCTTGTTTCTTTTCCCTGGATCGATTTCTCGTGCGTTAAATGGGAGGAGACCCGTGTGCATGAGGCCTAAAGCAAGCAGCAATCAGACATGTGTGACTGACCTAAATACATAATGGAATGAAGGATGAAATTCAGTTGATTGCTACAGCTAATGCCCAATGCTGTTCCAGAAGAACCTCTCAGTGTACACAAGTGTTAATTACTGGCTCACTCAGAACTATAGTAAGAAAAACAAAACAAAAAAAATAAAAAATAAAGTAGAATTTAGTATGAGAAGAGAGGGAAAAAAATAAATAAAAGAAATAAGTCTCCTTTTTCCAAGCAGCTCCGCTGTTCAGTCAGTGCCTTATCTGCTACGTTTCTGCTTTTCTATTCTGCCATTGCATTCACCAGTGAAAAAAAAGGGTGTAGGCAAAGGAGGCTTTGACCTGCAGCGGTAACACAATACTTTCGCACAGCCCTGTCGACCCCTGACATAAATTTTACACCGCAGCTGGCATTTACACATTTAACATTACCATATGTATAGCCTACTCTGTGCTAATTATGCTAATCACCTGTCTAACTCTCTGCTGCGAAAAATGGTTGTATTTAGCAGTCCACTGCCTACCAATGCAGCTTACTGTGTGGCTGAAATGTACATTCAGACAGCCTTCAATGGCAAGATTTTTCCACGTTGCTGGCTTCATTCAGGCCGCAGAAAAATGTATTCAAGTCAACTGGTTTGGGTCCGCAACAAAAGTTACGATAGAAAAGTGAGTGTGTTCTTGCCCTAACGCTCAGAGTCTGCTTGCAAGCAAAATGATAAATCAATTGGTGTGGGAAACAAAGCACCAGAGGCATTTCTTCACAAGGCCTGTGAAACTGTTGCACATATTTTATGTGATTGTGCTGTATACTATTTATACAACCTGCACTATATCTCTGCGTTGGCCTATTTGTGGTGTTCATATCCTCAGCACCTTACCCACCGCCGTACCTCACTATTTGTTCTGCTGTGAAAATTAAAAAAATGCTAAAATCAAAGTAGTAGTTTTTGTCCAGCCAACATTTAACAGCAAAGCAATATGTATCAATGCCTAATACACACAATGAGATTAGATTAATCGGATGAATGAGCGTCCGTTTTTTTTTTTTTAATGCTAATCTCAAACCTGAAGAGTTTACTAAAGTCACAAAATTTGTCGTATAAAAAAATATATTATATATATATATAATAAAAAAATAAATAAAAAATAATCGGAAGTATGTGTTGTTGTTCAAAAATGCAATACAAATACACTACGACAACTGTACTGATTAAACGAAAACCGTAATCTGTTATTGTACAGAAAAAAAGTGCATGTCTGCTCAAATAATAAAAAATAATAAAAATGGAATGATGAACTGCCCTGATCGGCTCTCAAAAGCTCTGTACCAGGGTGGATATAAATCAATGATAATAAAACCAAAAAATCTGTTTTTTTTATTTAAAATACATTTTGGGGATTTTTTGCAAATTTAAATATGCCTTTGGAGTAAAAAATCTAAATCTACAGTTTTCTATTCATACATTAATAATTTTGTTTATTCAGCATGAAATGGAGCTTAGTTATGGAGCAGGAGGCTGTATATTCTGTAATCTTTACATTTTTGCTAAACTCATTCAATGAATCCAAGCTCTGCAAGCCGAGATAGAATTGACGCATTTCACACACTTTAGCAGTGACCATGAGATAAAACAAATTTGAGGAATATTCCTTTATCCCATTGTTTTGTAAATCTATGTACACTACAAACTGTATGATTGAATCGGTTCTGATATTAACGTTTTGCTAACCTGACAGCTTATTATTCTAAATAGGGAACCTTCATTTTGTTTGCAAATGTAAGGCCCCTTTCAGACATGCGGACCGTATGTCCGTTTTTTCATCCATCCGTGTACAGATGAAAAAGGGACAAACATTAATCCCTATGAGATCGCGGGTGTCAGCGGGTAATATCTGCCAACACCCGATCTCATGAGTGTCCGCAATCCTCCGATTCTGCAGACGGAGGAAAATCCTATTTTTCCATCTGTCTGCAGAGCGGATCGGGTGAACACTGACAGGCGATCCGTGTTCATCCGATCCCCCCCATAGGGTAGAGCAGCGATCTGACAGGGCGGTCCCTGCACAGTGTGCGGGGACCGCCCTGTCATCTGCCAGCTCAGCGGGGATCAACAGAGCGATCCCGCTAAGTGGATGTTTACGGAGCGGTCATCACGAGATCCGCTTGTGTGAAAAAACCCTTAAAGATTCTAACTACCAGCAAGAATAATTCCTTACAGTTAAAGAGCACCTGTCATTTCAGATCCATCATGGCAGCGGTCATGCACTCACCTGCTGCCGCCATGTCCCTCACCTTGCTGTGTCATTGCCGCATCACCAGCCATATCATTAAAGTGAATGGAACTGTTGGTGAGTCAACAGCGGGTCAGAGGAGGAGCTGCTGAACAGAGAGGACAGTTGCTCTTTAAAAATTATGATTTAAATCAAGCCTTTTTACTAGCGATCTAAATCATAATTTAAAATAGACTTGATTTAAATCAAATCCACCCTGCACTAACAATCAGATTATCGTACGATCGCTCTGAAATCTGTATTTTTCATACGATTTTCTGATCGTGTGTACTGGGCTTAAGGGCTGAATTACATCCGATCGTGTATGCTGGGAGGAATAGTGCCAATGCAATGACTTTTATTTTTTGTTAGAACTTTATTAAAATGTGACAAGTGATGTTAAGTTCCAATGTGCGCAGCCCAGTGCGATGGATTGCATCACAGCACTCGGTTGGGCTAGAAGGGAGGACAAGGGAGTACTGCATACCACAATGATTTTTAGTGCACATCACTGCAGCACGGTGGCGTGAACTTGCCGAATAGGGAACGGGGCTTATTGCATTGTGATAGGACTGTGCTGGGCAAGGCATCATGCTTACCCATTTCTCAGGGCATCCATTCTGGTCACATGATCTTTCCAGTGGCCGGCTTCAGGGGTGAGGAGAGAGTAAAGACAACAGAGGAAATGCCTGGATGGTGACATCACCTATAGACTTTCTATGGAGTATCAGTTGTCGGCTGTCCCTCCTCTATCCTGGAGCTGATCATGTGACCGGACGGCTGTGCCCTAAGAATAGGCAAGTATAAGCATCTTGTCTGCTACGTTCTGTTACTCCATGCTGCACAATGGGTCAAGCATTACCATCTTCCTTTCTGATGTCATTGTTGGCCCGCTGTTTTCTTCTGGGTTCAAGCAGCCGATGTGTCACCAGGTCTGCCCTTCTGATGCCACTGTATTGGGGGGGGCACGTGCACTAAAGTTAAGCATGATATTACAGTGAAAGTCATCTTATCAAAAGGGTGACAACAGTTTCCTGTGTTGTCATCCTCTGTTGGGTGCCCCTGATTTTAGGCAGCTGTGCCAATACGCATGCAGGTTTTACCAATAGGAAGCATCTCCAGAGCATTGCTGTACAGATGGACACCAGAGAAACTTAATCTTGGCAAGAAGTGGCTAAAAAAGGCAGCAGTAGATCAGCAGATGCAAGAAAGGTGGAAAAGGTGAATACAGGAGAAAAAAAAAAAAAAAAAAAAAAAGGAAGGATACTGTTACTTATTAGGTTCAAATGTCAGATGTATTTGACATCTCCATGTGCCCAGCAAACACATGCCTATAGGTTACCACTAGTATGGACAAGCCAACTTTGGGACCCAGGTTTTAGTGTACTTCATTTACATCTGTACCATGTAGAGCTTGTAATGATCTAAGGATTCATTGGTAGAGGTCACTCCAATAATATATTGCCAACGGTTTGCACAGCGCTTTACAACATGAAGACAGACAGTGCCAGTTACGATACAGGAAGAATCAGAGGAGCATAGATTTTGATCCCATGTATGATGGGGATGTTTTTACGGACCCCCCCCCCCCCAAAAAAAAATTAAAGATGTTTTAGGGACAAAATAAATGATCCTCATTTTAACCTGAAGGATTGAGGACATCTTGTGGCAAAAAAGGTGTACTACGGGACAGATGTTCCTGGATTGATGTTGTGTATTGCAGCATCTAAGTTACTTTTTTGTTTTGTACCCCACCTGGGGGCCCACTTGCATTTCTTTTTCTTAAATGCTGGGATTTGTATGTAAATATAGAGTAGGAGAGGAAATCTCAACAATGCGCAACAATGAAAAAAAAAAAAAAAATAAATAAATTACCAAAGCTTTTAACTCTTCCACACTCTATCCAAAACTAAAAACCAAGTTTTGGCTGCAGTTGGGCTTTAAAGAAAAGCTGCCCATACACGGCCCAAATTCTTGTGAATTGGCTGAAATTTAGCCGTTTGTGGTCCTGCAGACTAATATTACCCAGCTCAAACCCCCCCCCCCCCCCATTCAAAAAAGTTGGACATGAAAAGTGTGCTGCCTGAACAGTGACTGCAGTCAATAGAATACAGTCACTGTACAGTTCAGGAACTGACAGCTGCGGGAGCCAGCTTAAAAAATATGAGGATAATCTACCAACTAGGCTAAAAAAGAAAAAAAAAAAAAAGAAGAAGATGTATGTGTATGGCCAGCTTGGATGAATGAATAAATAATTGTGTATATAGCCAGTGTAAGCATCCCTTTAATGTGGATTTATATACTAAAAAGGAATAGAGATCACTCAGCATAAAACACACAATCATGTGCAGGGGAATGAAAAAAAAAAAAAAAAAAAAGAGAAGGAAGAAAAAAAAGGGGAAAAAGAATTTCCCTTGCACATGATTGGATGACTAGAGTACACACAGCTGCACTGGGCTAAGTGAACATTCTATTCCTCTGGCAAACCACCTCAAATAAATGCAAACATTCATTACTTGGAGAATGCAATATCAGCCACACTTCCCATAAAAAGAACACAACTATAGAGAAAGTCTGTGTGATAATGTGAAGCATGTATATAGATCCCTGATGTCCAACCACACGTTCCAGGGACGAGGCATAGCGTATTATATGTCCATGGTAGCCATGCCATGTGGACATAACCCAATTTGTCCCTGCAGAAAATAGTCTGTTCTTGTTACCTAGTTCCTTACTCAAGATCATGGAAGGAAAAAAAAATAATCACTTTGGACCGTCTTTGTTTATTTCTTTCACACCCCTTTTACTTTTTTCCCCTCTGTTGTCCAACCTTTTCCTCTTTAATTCCCCCCCCCCTCTTTATTTTTTTCCTCCGATACCTTTAATGGATCTTGCTAGGAGGAATATTAAAAGGGCTTGTGCATACAGGCATAAATTATTATTTTTTTTATAAATTTGAACATGGCAATATTGCATTGCATGGTCAACGCACACAACTGCGTTTACATCAACAAAACTGCACTGTGCACTAATCAAATTAGAAAGTCCAGTCGGTGTTCAGTAAAGTGGTTATAAAAAAGGTAGAAGTTTTTTTTTTTTTTTTAACCGTAATGCATTCTATGCACCAAGGTAAAAATAAAAAAAAACCTGTGTGCAGCTTCCTCCCCCCAGCCTGATGTCGATCCAGCACTGTGCATGAGAGCAGCATTGTTGCTTCCCCTCCGCTCTCCTCACTGGCTCAGTGGCATCAGAGGTAGCCATTGGCTTCTGCTGCTGTCAATCACAGGAGGGAGCAGGGCTGAGCCAAGCGATGTGTGTGGGGGGCTGAAGCAAGCCCACACGAGTGTCCCCCATTGCAAGTGGCTTGTTATGGGGGCACTCAGCAGGGAGGAGGAGCCGGGACCACCAGCAGGGACCCAACAAGAGGAGGAGGGGGGTTGGGGCTGTCCTGTGCAAATCCATTGCACAGAGCAGGTGAGATTATATTAAAAAAGTTACCTTTACAAATCGCTTTAAGCATGTACACATCTGAATGCGTGCACAGAGATAAATCTGAGCTAGAGGAATGGCCGAAATTTGGGGGAACTGTATGTTTTCACATCCAAGCGTGTTTACAGAAGCACCTTGCTGGTCATTAGATTTTTATTTAATTTTATAATTTTTTTTACACTACACAGAATCTTGCTGCCAGCATATTGATAAAAGAAATTACGACAGTGTGCATGAGCCCTACATGTCATCTTAAAGGGGGCTGCCGGGGACACAAATGTGGAGGGTTTGATTTGTAAAGAGGCTGCAATGGCAGTGGTCTCCAGCAGTCTCATGTAATGTCACTCTGGGGGTTATTTACAAAAGGCAAATCCACTTTGCACTACCAAATGCAAACTACAAGTGCAAAGTGCAGTCGCTGCAAATCTGAGGGGTAAATCTGAAATAAGGGGAAGCTCTGCTGATTTTATCATCCAATCATGTGCAAGCTAAAATGCTGTTTATTGTCCTTGCATGTCCCCCTCAGATCTACAGCGACTGCACTTTCAATGCAATTTCAAGTGCACTTTGCACTTGCCTTTCGTAAATAACCCCCTAGGTCTCCCGCTGCACGTCCACGGTCTCCAACAAGTCCTATAACATGTCTGTAGTCTCTGATTAGCTCTTGCAAACAGTCCAATTGGCTTTGACCATCTCCTATTCTAGGTCTACTTTATGTAGCGTTATATTCACCAAACATGTGTGGCCCTTTGACGATGACACTTGAGGCCCCTTATATCAAGAAAGTGGAGCCCCACGGATACAGACTCTGAAACCATTAAAGCAACGCCGTGAACATGAAACCTTGTCCCTAAAGCGATTCAAGCTGAAAATGAAGCAGTGATGAAAAGCAGCACTGACAGGAGCACACAATCAGCTCTGGCCGTTTCATCCAACGGGTTGTTCAGATAATGCGCTTCACCTCCCTTTTCACACATAACTTTGTAAAGTTCTATAAAGCCCAACTCTTGTCTTGGCCCCACATCCTGGAACTTCCTTTCCATCTGTTCTTCTATGTGCTTTCAGTGCTTGTATCTGCTTGCAATAAATATGAGGTGGTGCATGCACACATTGAAAAGGTTATTTGTCATCTTCACGCTGCTGGCAGCAGGAACATTTTAGGTGCTTTTTTTTTGGTCCCCCCCCCTGTTTAGAAAGGCATGACCACAAACTCGCGTTGCGATATTTCATATTGGACGCTCTGTTGATTACAGCACATTTTTCTTAGCCTACACAACAAAAATGTCAAGTTTTGGATGGGATCGCCGTTTCAGCACTGTGTGTGGTACAGATATCCTTCTTCCTCCGTCCGCATACACTTGATATCTGCATTACTACAAAACAATTACTCCGATATACATGCGTGTACATTTCCACACGCCCTTCCAATTGTTGAAGGATTATCGTGCCAAAACCAAGCAACGATATCCCAGCAGAATTTTACAACACAGCATTTCTGAGTATCAGATGCTAGTTCCTGCCCGTCCAAGATATTAATTCATGTGTACTCATGCTGCAGCTCATAAGAAAAACCCATCTGTGCAGCCAAAAACACAAATAACACTACAACTACTGTGCTGTGAGCCGAGGCATTTTTCCTCCTCTCCCCCCTCCTGGAAGGGAAAAAAAAAAAAAATGGACCACCCTGATCTTATGGCAGAGAGCACTGTTTACATTGCAATCCTTGACTGTGTAATACTTCTGGCATTTTGGTCAGGATTCCTGAGCTGGGGGCCAGAAGCCCTTAAGCAATGATTTCATGAAGTAAAAAAGAACAGCGAGAAAGAAAAAAAAAAAAAAAAAAGAAAGAAAACCTGTATTAATACACCGGTTCACGTGCGGCTTATTTATAGTGCGATTCTATGAACTTGTTCAATTAAAACCTGAAACTAACAATGGCAGAGGGATGTGACTTGTATCCAGCAATTAGAGCATATGGTAAGCCTCGTATGAAGGGACCCATTCAGTAGAGTTTGCAACAGAAGTAATACTTGATGAATATGTGTTTGGAGGGGGGTGAAGGGTGAAAAGCACAAAAAGTCGAAATGCTAAGATTCTAGATTGAAGGAAATTATTCCAGGAAATATCGCATTGCTTACATTTGTTTCTCCAGTTTCACTACAATAAATTGCCGTATCCAGCTAATTATTTGTATGGTCATTAATGCGTCTAGAAATAAAATCAGTCTTGCTGCAAATCTAATCCAGGATGTGAAAAAAAAACTCTCATATCCTGCAGGGGGCCTGCTACAATGCAAATGCATACCGCCAAAATATTAGCCAATGCTGCGTCAGGAAATGTATTCCAGGGCTCAACAAGCCCCATGCATCAGGTCCCTATGGTGACCACAAACTGCGTCCCGGCATCTGGGCACCCACCAACACCAGGTGTGAGCAACCCCCACTGCCCGAATTCCAGGACATGCAGCTCTGGGCATCGGGCAGCTGACCCAGTGCCAACATCCAAAAACACTTCAGCTCTGTTGCTTACCCGCAGCAGACCCAGAGTTTCCTCTTTCCTCCCCAGCAGACCCACCGCCACTGTGCAGAAAGGCTCCCCGTTCCCTCTGCACCAGCCTATACGTGGGCACCATGGCAAACCCTTCCCTTACCAGTTCCTGCACACAGCGTTGGAGACAAGCAGACCACACACACACACACACACACACACACACAAAAACCTCAACCCCTCAACAACCTCAAGTCTCAAACCCACCCCCCCCCCCCCCCCCCCCCCAAAGAGCCCAAAATGGACGTAACCACCCAGTGAGAAAGCTGCCCCACCCAGCAGCAATGCAAACTAATGAGACAAGCCCTGTATTAAGGGTAATAGCAGCCACCTATATTTTTGCAAGGCTCGAGTTGTTCATAGTTGATATGACGACATGAAATGTTTGAGCTTTAAAGCTGAACTCCAGAAAGACCACTAAATGCACAGCTGTAAAAAACATATATGTTAACGGTTTTGCCAACAAAGGATTTGTAGTTCTGTTTAGCCAGTCTTTTGATCCAGGCACCCCAGTCAGACAACAAAGCCAGGACCAATACCTAATTTCTCTCGGCTGCAATTAAGCAAGACAATCGAGTCCAGGACCCACCCCTTCCTGGTGCCAGTCTAATAAAGCGGACACGGATGAGGTCCATCTCTCCATTCTTGTCTTATGTAGAGGATTAGAGGAAGATTGACTTACTCACTTATTCATTACAGGCATTCATCTATACAGCACTTTACATATTGTACATTCACATTAGTTCCTGCCTTCAAGGAACTTATGAATCGAAGGCCTCCAACTCACATTGATACATACGTATACTAAGTCAATTTAGACAGGAGCCAATTAACCTACCAGCAGGTCTTTGGAAGGAAACCAGAGTATTCAGGTATTTTACAAGTCAGATTCCACCTGGAGTGCAGACTCAAGCTGAGGTTTAAATATAAAATTGGCAGGGAGGGGTTGGGAAGATACAGCATCAAGGGCACAACTTGCCTCTAAAGAGTATCCTGCAGGCTTCTCTTTATTGTAAAAATCCTCCCTTCAGCTATGTCGGCTACACCTCGCAGTGAGGAGCTTCCAGGGCTACACGAGTCAACCATGGTCCTCAGCTCAAGCAGCAACAGGCCACGCCACTTACACGCCCCTCCTGCTCCACTCGTCCAATTACAGAGCTTCTTGTATTTTCCCAGAATGCAAAGCAATTCTGTGAATTCAGGACATAGGATACTCTTCCCTAGAAGTAGTGTCCCTGGTGCTGTACTCCCCACCCCCAATGTTTAGCTAAAAGCTTCAGATTTAATGCGAACAAAAGTGTTATCCACAAATCATGGATATTTTAATCTTACCAGCATAGATTTCAATGCTCATATAGCACAGTGATGGGCATGGAAATAAGTAAAATGAGGTTTAAGCAGGGGTAGCATTTAGAAGCCAATCCATTCAAACAAGGCTCTACCAGACATTTCAAGGAACCAAATAACCCATAGGTCAAGAAAAGAAAACACTCAGGAAAGGCAGGCACCAGCTGTAACTTTTAGCCACACTGGCTACTGGTCCCTGGGATTTGTCCAATTCGATTTTTACAACTTCAGAATACTCATGGAAGCCATCTATAAAGGTGACATTTACAAGCATGATGCATCAGAAGAATACAACAGGTGCTACAACTCGTCATTTATTAAATCCATTTCCCTGTGTAAGGATACACCATTAATGCCTTGTTTCCACTGAGCGGATCGGTTCGGTACGCCATTTTGAGCGTTTCCATTAAGAACGCGGCACATACAACCAAACCATACCACACCACACCAATCTGGGTCCTGCTTCAGATGTGGGGCCATAAAACATGTTATGGTTCGGTTAGGGCGGAGCCACAATACACTCCACTGATGGGCGGAGCTACAATACATTCCACTGATGGGCGGACATGCTAGGCATTTTTTCTAAACCCTGTATGGCCCCTGACGGTCCGACTTGCAGTGCAAACGCTCACATGAATAGGCCCGGACCATTTCAATTCTGCCAAACTGTACCGACCCAAACCGTTCTGCTCAGTGGAAACGAGGCATAACTTTGCCCCGATATTAGATGGTACAGACAATACCACGATGAGGCCCATAGGCAAGGTGAGAAACTTAAGCTCCAGTGTCCTTTTCTCATCCCCTCTTCTGCTCCACACTCTAATCAACACTAAAGGGGCAGAGCAGAGAGCAGTGACTAACAGTTACCATTCTCTGCTGAGAGTGGACCCAAGAACTGAGCACTCAACAATTACATGATCACTCGGTTCTCAGGCTTAGAGCCGGTAGGGGCACAGCTTACAGCATCGGACCAATGCAGCAGGTAGACAAGTATGCACGTTTACTATTTTTTTAGATTCCGGCACTTCTCCTAAAAGAGGAACTGCAGTCTGCTCACATAATCTGTAATAAAAACAATATCTTTGCCTTCCCTCCAACCACTTTGCATATTTTAACTATACACTGCGATTCTGTACTTGCCAAATATGCTGCAGAAACCTCCCTCCACCAAGTCTGGCTGCATCCATTTTAACTGTGGGCAGCTGAAGCTGCTGCCTGTTCACTTCCTGGATTTACAGACACACAGGGACACACCTCCAGCTCTGCAGCCCTCATTTTCCCAAATGAGCGCTGTGCATTGTGTCAAAGGCCTAGGCTAATGACCAGACAAGAAACAGGAAGTTACAAGGTATTTACTGGCAGGGGGAAAAAAACCTCCAACGTTAAAATAACAAGGGCAGAAAATTTAACAGATGTAAAGTTGGGGGGGAAAAAAAAAAAGAAAAAAATGACTGAAGTTCCGCTTTAAAAATATCAATAGAACTAAAGCATTAGAAGCCTATGTGCTTTACCAAAAAAAAAGGGAAGAATCAGATAATGGGGGATCAGTACTTAGTTCTTCTCTTTGTTCATTATCTGGAAGTTTGTCCCACCAAAAAATCATGTGACCAAGACCACAGAAGTGGAAGAATACATTACAATAAATAAAAAAGCGCAACATATATTATATTCACCTGATATCATCATTGTGTATACTAGGCCTTAGTCTCACTAAGGAGTGGGAATTCTTCCAAAATTGCCACAAAAATGGTCTTACAAGAAAAAGATTATTCTATAAAAGGGGGATATCCAAGGAAATGTACAAAAAAGCTGAAATTAGCCAAACTTAGCATCCTTTGTGTGTGTAAATCAAGAAGGTCAACGAAGGGTCAGCTTTGAAGGCGAAGCCCAAATTAAATGTAAACATTACATTGTGGAAACCGTACAAATCTACCTCTGCTTTGTCCAGCCAGCACTAATATAGGCATAAACTGTACAGCATAATCTAAACAAATGGATCGGTAAAGTCATACATCTGGAAACCGTCATTTTTTTGTGACTCAAAAAACGTACTTAACTTTATCATATATGGAATTTTACACCAGTTACGCTTTCCATGACTGCACCTCCATTCCAGTCAGTGGTAGCTGACCAATGTCTGCAGTCTTTTATGTGCTCAAAGTTTAGTGGTTTTTATTCTTCAAAATAAAAGCGTAATATATGGCACAAAAACTGGAGAAATTTCGTTTTAGTTGCAATAAACCAGTACTGAGAAATGTGTTGGCCCCCATGGATGTAAATGTGCGGTATGTGTGGGCATTAAGGCCCACCAACCCTGCCGCCACATACATTAATTGTTCAGCAAGAGGTTAAGTAGCATGGGCTATGTACAGTCAAATATGTCCAAACTATTAACATGGTGTAAAGAAGTTCCATCTCTATTGGAAGATTTCCTCTCACCCCTTGTTCAGAAACAACTGTGAAATGTATTTATTTTTATCACTTTTGATTTGAGGGCCTGTTGACACCAGAACGCGGCGCAGGAAGACCATCTTCCGTCCATGTTTCCCGCAGTGTATTCAAAACGCACTGCAGTCGTGTTCTGCCTCGGATGTCAATGTTACTGTAACACTTCAATAAGGGTTGCAAATGCAGTGTGTCTACATTAAACTGCATGCAATCTGGTTGCTGTGCATTTTCTAACGTAGCGCAATCACGACTTTTGGTGCGTTCTGGTGCAATTTCAGCCCAGATAAATGGTTTGAAATCGCACTGCACCCAGAACATATGTGAATAGGGGAGTTCCAGTGCAATGGTTGGTATGCACCAGCCCTTCGTGATCATGGTCACCAAAACAGAGATGGCGAATGTGCCTTGTGGAGACACCGAGAGCAATACAAATTTGGCAGGTGTTCAAACTCTCTAGTCAAAAAAAAAAAGTTTGGGGATTATATACACTTTCAAAATCAAAATTTTACAGCATAAAGTACTCTCTCTTATTTCAACAGCATATCTTATTGTGTTCCTCACCCAGCAGCGACATGATAAACTGCAAACCTAATGCAACACAGAGCAGGGACAAAGCAAGAGGGGAGTTCTGAGATCCAATTCCACCCTTGTGAAATTTAAGGATGAATTGTGCCACAGTGTTTGCAGCTATGGAGCTCAGTGAGGGTTTACTTTTAAAGTAAATATTTTTTCTTAGTAAGAAAAATATTTAAAAATGTCCATAGACTGGCCACAATTTCTACTTTAGGGATGGTTCACACCATAGGCCATGAGATAACGTGCATGTAAAATGAGCAGCGCTGCAATGTTTTGTCATATCTTTGCAGCCGATATTTTTTTTTTATAAAAAGTTGCATAGCAAAAGCAGGATTCTGTCATTATTAAAAACCATGATATTTTGCCTGACTTTACAATGTAACTATGTTGAGAGACACAACCCAGTGTTGGTGGTATGAACAAGCCCAATATGAGCAGAGCAGTCTAAGCAGAACATTCATTTTTTTTGTTTTATATAAAAAGTACAGGCTCAGTTTAAGCCACTCCCATTCTTGGACCATTTAGAGATCTCAGTAAGGAATTTGCTTTGAGCTGCACTTCATAGCGCCTCTGAACTGCATTCTCCAATAATTACTATGGCAAATCATTAGATGGTAAAGGTCGCAGGATTATGGTGTCAGACCCCTTAAGGCATCCTTATAGCAATGCATGGCAGGTTACATTTCTGCCACTCCTCCACTTCAAGGATATAATAAACAGTTCTGATAAATCTCCAGTATTACACTTCAGTTTATATTAGCCGTTATGGAATACAAGCTATCGAATGATATTAAAAAGCACATCACCTCTATAAAAACATTACATTTTATTTGGACTGCATTGTGGGACAGTGGAGGGGTCATGCCCAGGGCTTTCTCCCTGGTGTGGAGTGTTGTGCTCGCCCCCTGCCTTGGACTACAGGAGAGTCAGGACGCTCACTAACACACAGCTCCTTTCATTCTCTGCAATGTAGAGAGCGTCCTGACTCTCTCCTGTTGTCCAAGGGAGGGGGCGAGCACGACACTCCACACCAGGGAGAAAGCCTTGCATTACTGTGTGTAGTTACAGACAGAAGAACAGGAAGTGAGGATTTCTCAGAAGAAATAAGGACATTTAAAAGCAAAATGGAAGGATGAGGTAAGTGAAGGAGGACTGCACTAAGGTAAAGAAAGCTATTTAGGGGAAAACCTTTAAAGGGCTTCCACACAAGAACAGTATCATAGCTTTATTGCAACAAGCTTTAGGCGAGTAACTGCCTATAATTCAAGCCTTGAATTGGACTGGACTCCCCAAAAGGTCAATACATCGATTATGTCGCCATACTTCATTTGTGGAAGCCCTCTGGGTACCCACAAAGGCATTTCTACTTACACACACATGCGCCATCAAGCCAAGACAAGGTACCGTTTACAGTCATCAGTTTTCTGCAGTGTATGGATGAAAAGAGGTTGTCCGCAGCCCGCTGACAGGAAGTCTTTGGCGTGTAGTAAAATATATCTTTCTAGACCACAAAATGATCTCAAACATTTTGCATGCTGATAAGCTCATGAAAAGTTCACACGTCCATTTGTAAAAAGGTATTTGTAGATCTGGGACAGAAACCATCCTTTAGTTTAGGTTTAATGATCCTCTTAAGTGCTTGTCTCTAGAAGGTCAAAGGATTTATCTTCACACAAATTGTAGGTCAGCATAACATTCAGTATGCAGAATAAATGATTCAATAAGGAAACAGGGCAATCATTTGAAAAATGCTGGTTCACTCATGAGGTGTTACTTTTCTGGGAGGGAAAAGCTACATTGCTGGACACTTAGGAGAAATGTAGTGCATTGAATGTTGAACGCTGAAGCAACACCATAAAACCAGCAGCGTTGAAGATGGATGTTCCATTATGAAAATTCCCCAACAGCAGATAACAAGAACTAGATTTACAGACTTCGAGATACTTAAAGCGGGACTTCACTCTCTCAATCAACATTGGGCATTTTTAATCCTTATGCTGCCAACATTAATATGATTTACTTTCCTATCTACTTGCTTTAAACACTTCTCAGCCAAGCACACTCTCCTGTCAGCATACCTGAACTAAAGGCAGATGGATTCCAGGGAGAAAATTCAAAGGCCAGTCATGTTCTTCCACCCCATTGTGTGGGAAGCTTCAGCTTTCTTAAACCATCATAATAAAACCAAATGAATAGCCAAACTGCAGTAACTGCTAGGCAGTAATAAAGTGGTAAAATATACTATGCTTTTCAGAATATACTCCATACATTTTCATCACTGGAAAATTTAAATAATGCCCGCCCTCTTGTGAGTTTTGAAACAGTTTAAAAAAAAAATAAAGTTTTGGCCAGAGTTCTACAGTTAGAAAGTCAGGTTTTACGGTTCTCTAGGTCCCCTTTGGAAATTTTTACAGTGGTGAAAGTGGAACTAAACCCTCCTATTATTTTCAGCCAAGGAAGCTGCCATCTTAGCGTCTGTTTGATCAGTAACTGCCATGATGCTGCACATGTGTTCAGGTAGGGCTCCAGCCATTTGATGGTTTGACAGTTTGGCTGAGAGCACAAGCAAATGTGACAGTTGGCATTCCAGGAATGGAACTTCTTTTTTTAAACTGTTAAATCAATGGGTTTAGTTCTACTTTAACTGTCCCGGTGACCAGTTATCCCGCAGAAACATGGGAAGAAATCTAAAAGCTTACACTTGTCCTAAGATCAGATGTGAAATGAGGTCACTTGTTTTGGCGACAACTTTAAAAAGCAAGTCTGTCAATTGGAGGAAGAAAGAAAAAAAAAAAGGCAGAGGCTCCAACACTTTAAAAAAGTATTGGTTGGAGTTTTAAGTGTGGGAAAGAGAATGCAAATACTGGAACCAAATTGTACCTGCCACTAGAACTGAACATGTAATCTGTCAAAACAGAATATTGCAGCTGCCATTGCCGACTTGTTTTTGGAAACAGCACGTTCCAGGCTGACGACTTGCGTCACTACTTAAGAATCAATGCCTTGGAACAAGCATATGCTCAAAACTAGTCTGCATAAGTAGCTCTCATACTTCTATTATGCAGATTCCTTGAGGCCCATTGAGATCTTTGCGTGTGCATTTTTCTAGATCGTTAGGTGGGTGCTCCACCATGGGTTTTGACAAGTGTTTTCAATGCTTTTTTTTTTTTTTTTTTTTTTGGGAGCACAACTTAGTTACCAGCTGTTGACCAAGATTTGTTAATACATGTTGGCAAAGCATCAATACATATCATAGCCATTATGATCCACTGCCATTGACTTCTATGGACCTCCCAACGCACTGAAAACGCAGAAAACAAAAATGGATAGAATGAAAATGGGACCCATGAGATGTGTTTTGGTGTGCCAGAATGACTGCGTTAAAACACAGCAGTGTAAAATAGGCCCTTAAAGTAAGGCTGGCCATAGACTGAGCGATTTTGTTTTCCGCAACCACAGGTTGCAGGAAAGCAAAAATCACTTGATTCCTCCATCAACAAGGATAGTGTTGACTAAGGATGAGTTCTGGCGTGTTAGCATAGAACACGTGCAGGGCCGCCAGGAAGTGTGCACGGCGCTGCGCTAATCACAGCCAGGGAGACATTGTCCCGATGCTCGGGTGCAGGGATCGTAAAATGTCTCCCTGGCTGTGATTAGCGCAGCGCCGTGCACACTTCCTGGCGGGCTCTGCACGTGTTTCATGCGAACACGCCAGAGCTCATCCTTAGTGTTGACAGGGAAATCCCTCCTGTAGACACATTGGGTGTTATTTACGAAAGGCAAATCCACTTTGCACTACAAGTGAAAAGTGCACTTGGAAGTACAGTCGCTGTAGATCCGAGGGGGACATGCAAGGAAAATAAAAAACAGCATTTTAGCTTGCACATGATTGGATGATAAAATCATCAGAGCTTCCCCTCATTTCAGTTCTACCCCTCAGATTTACAGCGACTGCACTTCCAAGTGCACTTAGCACTTGTAGTGCAAAGTGGATTTGCCTTTCGTAAATAACCCCCATTGTATTCTCCCAGCAGGGACGGCTTCCCCCTATAACAGCTACTAGCAACAATCGCATGTAAAATCCGGCAGGCTGGTTGTACCCAAGTTGATAAACTCGGCTACCTTCAGCCTGCTCATACAAGGTTTGAATCCCAGTTGGGTCCTGCTGAACCAGCCGAGAATTGAACAGTCTATGGCTGGCCCAAAGCAAAGCAAAAAATATTTCTGCATCATACCACTTGTTTTTGTGCATCTGTTACAGTAGCAAATCCAAGGTATACCCTAGAACTGTTCATACCTCAGGCATGGACACATGCCTTACATGATATTTTTGCCAAAAATACAAGTTTCCCAGAAAAGGCTATGTGCAGTAAAACATGGAGCATACAACACAACACAAGCTAACCAGCTCATCTAGATTTATAAAACATGCAACAAATTGTAGCATCCTTTTTTGCCAGAACATATAATAAATAAAACATAAATAAAAAAATAAATAAACAAAAATAAAACCATAGAAAAGCATTTTGTAACTTTTTTTTTTTAAACATTAACATTTCCATCTGTGAATACTGCAGCTGAACTTTCCCGGCTGTAGACCTTAAATCTCGAATCATCCATTCTGTTGCACATTATTCTTCCTTTTTTCTTATATATCCACAGTCTTTTTTTACCTTGGAGACATATGTTGCACACTCCCCTCCCCCAAGAAGCAAAACTTGAAAGCTGTCCAAAACAGGACCACACACACACAGAGAACTCTACAGGTTGTAATGTGCAAGTCTTCCTGTAAGGGGCCTGCGCTCGCTCCCTCGCAAAAACCACTCGCTCAGTAAGGAATATACAGCAGATCAGATATGCTGTACAATGCACCACATGCTGAAGCAAATGCTAACTGGAAGCAACTCCGGCACACTCTAAAAAGACATAAACACCAGCAAAAGCTTTCGTCACTGTCATGTACATTAAGAACACACAGGCCCGGCCATATGGGCAACATGTGCGCAAATGGACACCCCTTTAAAAACAGCCGTACAAGTCACATTTTCTATTTGAAAGGCGATTTTATTTGCACACAAACCGTATAAATCAAACATAAGGCGGATGTGAAAAAACACAAGCACTTCTTACCTTCGACCCAAAGCTCCTCCATATTCGTCTCTAGGTTTGCTGCTCGTAATCCCACAGCAAAAGCACCAAATATCAAGAGGCCCACTACCAAAAACTTGCCGCAGTTTTTTTGTATGTAGCAACCAAGTTTAAATAATAGTCTTTGAAACACTCCTCGGAGCCACAATGGAGCTTTCCTGCCCGTAGCCTTCCCCTAGAAGAAGAAAAATATAGGAATTTAAAATAACACAAGAGGCAAAACCTCACCAATAAAGTCATGTCCTGCATTTTGTCATAATACCCCCCTATTACACGTCTTCAACACAGTGTTAGCAACAGATGCATGGGGGAGCATTGGCTACAAACTTAGTTATTGTGTCGACAAGCAAAATAGACCGCTATAGAATACTATGCAGATTACTTGTATATACAGATCACAGAAGTGCGCGCAGACTGGGGCTGTTGGGTTTACATTAGGTCCTTCAAGGGTTTGTTTCTTTAGAGCATGGCCTATGGGCCTCCAGTTGTTCAGGAACTACAATTCCCATCATGCCTGTGAATGTCAGAGTTTTACAATGCCTCATGGGACTTGTAGTTCTACAACAGCTGGAGGGCCGTAGTTTGAGGATCCCTGCTTTAGAGGAAGCACTGGATCATCAACCTCAACTCTTCTGTATCACTCAGTAATTGGAACCATACACTAAAACAATCTGACTGTACAATCCCCTTCAGATCTACCATCAACTAGGAAGTGCAAGTGCCTGCCTTATTAGATCCAAATAAATGGATTGTTTAACTGGGTCTTAATACGGCATATCTTTTCGAAAATCTATAGGAGATTGTACAGAGACGTGAAGGCACAAAGCTAAATGCACATTCAGTTTGCCAAGTATCGGGTCTATTCCATCTAATCCCATAGTAGCCAATGAGATCCTTACATTCATAGATTTGTACATAAATGCTAGTGAATTGCATTGTTCAAAAACATAAAAATAGTGGCTTAGTGGTTTACACCTCTCTACCTTGCAGCATTGGGGTCCTTGGCTTGAATGCCAACCAGAATGCTTTGGCATGGAGTTTGCATTTTCCAATATAGGCACAGTATGCCAGTTTAGGTTACCATCTAAACTGGCCCTAGTATGGGAAATGTATGGGAAATGGGGACCTCGGATTGTACATATACATTTGAGATAGGGACCTTAAACCAGCTATTCTCAACCAGAAATCCATAGGAACTTGGGATTCCTCCAGAGGTTTCTAGGGGTAGTTTGAGCTATGGCTGGTTGACCTTGCATCGAATGGTTCCTAAATACCATCATAAGAGGCATTCTTCTAACTGACCACCAACGAGCACTCCACCCAAAAATCCACAACGCAAGAGACATTCTTCCCACTGGCCACCAACAGAGACATTCTTCCCACTGACCACCAACATAAGAGACATTCTGACCACAAACGTAAGGGGCATTCATCCCCCAAACCACCAATGGAGACATGCTATCCACTGACCACCAACATATTCTGACCACCAACGTAAAGGGCATTCTTCCCCCTAACCACCAATGGAGACATGCTATCCACTGACCACCAACATATTCTGACCACCAACGTAAAGGGCATTCTTCCCCCTAACCACCAATGGAGACATGCTTTCCATCGACCACCAATGAAAGGGGCATTCTTCCCACTGACCACTAATGATTCATTTTAAAAAGGGTCCTCAAAGACTTAAAATTTTTCTCTATGGTAAAAAGATTGATAAAGGGTGCCATAGATTGTAATTGGTTCATGGCCTCTGTTGAATACATAATTATACAGTATATAAGAAGAGGAAAGGGTGAAACCGGGCATCACACAAGCAATTGGGCTTTCTCCTCAGTGTGTTGCCCAGTTTCACCCTTTCCTCTAGGTCTATACGATCGATGACACCCACGCCTGTACTAGAGAACCCCGAAATTAGTCAGTGTATAATTTCCAGCTTCTCCAAGCAGAATGATCTTCTGTGACAAGTGTTAGACACCCTGATCACCAGGTCTCCAGGGATCGGAACAGCTTAGGCTCTGTAGAATAAATTCCCAATGATCCATGCCAGCAATGCAAGTGGAGGAAAAAGCTGGAAGGATTGTGTTTACTAGGACGGTGCACGTGGTGACAATGCCGAGCAGCCCTGTCCATGGAGTGTTTTGGGAGAGGGAAGCACAGCAGCCCTGGACAATATCTGTGAACGGAAGAGGGCAGCCACATGGTCTGCTCTTGTGTTCTCTCCAACCAGAGGAAGAGAAGGGGGAGAGTATGATCCCTGGAGCTGGGGATTCCTAACCACTGTGTACACACTGCCCTACACATCCCATCGTGCCTCATCTGTTTACACTTTCCTACACTCGCCCCAGGGGCCACTGAATGTTAGGGGGGTGCAGTGTAGGACCCCCTGTGCACGAGATCGGCTTCCTGTGATCCCTATGTACCCCTGTGTATGATCAGCACCCTGTGATCCATATGCCCTGTTTATGATCAGCAGCCTGAGATCTGTATGTACCCCTGTGTATACCATCAGCTTCCTGTGACCTGCATGTATGCCCCATGTACCCTCTTTGTATACAATCATCTCCCTGCGATCTGTGTGTATGTCCTGTCGCACACAAGGGGGTACATACAGATCGCAGGGCGCTGATCGCACACAAGGGGGTACATACAGATCGCTGATCGCACACAAGGGGGTACATACAGATCGCTAATCGCACACAAGGGGGTACATACAGATCGCAGGGCGCTGATCGCACACAAGGGGGTACATACAGATCGCAGGGCGCTGATCGCACACAAGGGGGTACATACAGATCGCAGGGCGCTGATCGCACACAAGGGGGTACATACAGATCGCTGATCGCACACAAGGGGGTACATACAGGGCGCTGATCGCACACAAGGGGGTACATACAGGGCGCTGATCGCACACAAGGGGGTACATACAGGGCACTGATCGCACACAAGGGGGTACATAAAGATCGCATGGCGCTGATCTACACAAGGGGGTACATACAGATCGCAGGGAGCTCTGATCGCAAACACAAGGGGGTACATACAGATCGCAGGGCGCTGATCGTATACAAGGGGGTACATGATCAGCTCCCTGCGATCCCATGTATATTATCAGCTCCATGTAACCCGTACGTACCTCACTATATGATCAGCCCTCTGTGCATATTTAAGACCCCCCACCATGATCTGTATGTATTCCCTGGTTCTGATCAGCCCCCCTGAAATCCCTATGTACCCCTTGATTGCGTACAACCACCATATAGCTGAGCAACCCTTTGGTGATCTCTATGTACCCCCTGTTGAGTATGACTGCCCCCTTTATGTGTGATCCCGCAGTATGTGTGTGATCCGATTGCCCTCCCCATCCATTGGCACGTATATGACAGCAGACAATGCCCGGGGATCACCTCGGAGATGTTTTGCAGGGCGAAGCTGGCATCACAGTAGCTCGGGCGCTGGAGATAGTCTAGGTCGGGCGGCCCTCCTCCTCCTTCTCCCCCGGTGGCGGGCTCCGGTCCCCTCCTTCTCCTTGTCGCCGTACTCCGGGACTCGTCATCATCAGGCCAGGCAGCCGAGGCCATGCTGTGTCCGCAGTGTGCGGCGGGGAGAAGGCTCCAGGCTTAGCGGGCTTGTAGTACAGGAAGACAGGCTTCTTCTCCGTCCTCGGCTCTCTTCATGCCTCTCCGGGGGAGGGCGGCGAGTGGAGCTTAGCGCCTTCCATCCCCACATCTCGCGGTCCGGACGTCTGAGCCGCTTCCCGCATTCACCGTGTATTTGTTTATGTGTGAGCCGGAGCCAGGAGACGAGGACCGGGGGGTGAGTGAGCGCTGACTAGCACGAGCTGCACCGGCCGCTCCGATTCCTTCTCAGCCCGGGGCTCACTATCATCTCCTCCAATACAATGTACAGTCCCTCCAATGCACGGCTCTCCGGACACAGCTCTCCGCTCTCCTCCGATCTCCCGTCCGCCGTGCTTCAATAGATGAGATGGAGAGGTGGGGGAGGGAGGAAAAAAAACTAGCCCTCTCCATTCGGAGAAAGAGGAAAGGAGGGGCGGGGCCGCGAGGAACCGCCCCCGGGGCTGTCAGATGGCTGCGATCCCTGGCCTCCTATTGGCTGACGGCGAGCAAAAAAAAATAAAAAATACTCAACAAACATGACTATTATTAGCTGCTTAGCAACAGCTCACCAAAGTAGAGAGACCACCCAGGCAGGCCAGGCTGGTGTGTGGATGGCCTGGCTTCAGGGGAGCCTTAAAGGGCCCCAGCCCTGTACAGGCCGCCGAGCTGTGCGCCGGAGGAACTCATCCCTTTAAAGAGGCGCCTCGGCCCCAAGGCTGAATCCGAGCCTGGGAGGTCCGGCCTCAATTCCCAGACTCCACACTCAATGACAGCGGGCCTGTGGGAGGCAACCACTCCTCTCTATCATCATCATCACACAATGCAAGAGTCCCATCCAGCCTGATCATCCAGGCATCCATTCCCAGTGCCTTCTCCTAGTGCGGGCCCCTTCTCTGTGTTCTAGTGCAGGCGCCCCTTCTCCTTGTCCTAGTGCGGCCCCTTCTCTGTGTCCTAGTACAGGCGCCCCTTCTCCTTGTCCTAGTGCGGGCCCCTTCTCCTTGTCCTAGTGCGGGCCCCTTCTCCTTGTCCTAGTGCGGGCCCCTTCTCCTTGTACTAGTGCGGGCCCCTTCTCCTTGTACTAGTGCAGGCGCCCCTTCTCCTTGTCCTAGTGCGGGCCCCTTCTCTGTGTCCTAGTGCGGGCCCCTTCTCTGTGTCCTAGTGCGGGCCCCTTCTCTGTGTCCTAGTGCGGGCCCCTTCTCTCTGTCCTACTACAGGCGCCCCTTCTCCTTGTACTAGTGCGGGCCGCCCCTTCTCTGTGTTCTAGTGCGGGCCCCTTCTCTGTCCTAGTGCGGGCCCCTTCTCTCTGTCCTACTACAGGCGCCCCTTCTCCTTGTCCTAGTGCGGCCCCTTCTCTGTGTCCTAGTACAGGCGCCCCTTCTCTCTGTCCTAGTGCGGACCCCTTCTTGTCCTAGTGTGGGCCCCTTCTCCTTGTCCTAGTGCGGCCCCTTCTCTGTGTCCTAGTGCGGGCCCCTTCTCCTTGTACTAGTGCGGGCCCCTTCTCTCTGTCCTAGTGTGGGCCCCTTCTCCTTGTACTAGTGCAGGCGCCCCTTCTCCTTGTCCTAGTGCGGGCCCCTTCTCTGTGTACTAGTGCGGGCCCCTTCTCCTTGTACTAGTGCGGGCCCCTTCTCTCTGTCCTAGTGCGGGCCCCTTCTCTCTGTCCTAGTGCGGGCCCCTTCTCTCTGTCCTAGTGCGGGCCCCTTCTCTGTGTACTAGTGCGGGCCCCTTCTCTCTGTCCTAGTGCGGGCGCCCCTTCTCCTCCTCCTAGTGCGGGCCCCTTCTCTCTGTCCTAGTACAGGCGCCCCTTCTCCTTGTACTAGTGCGGGCCCCTTCTCCTTGTACTAGTGCGGGCCCCTTCTCTCTGTCCTAGTACAGGCGCCCCTTCTCCTCCTCCTAGTGCGGGCCCCTTCTCTCTGTCCTAGTGCGGGCCCCTTCTCTGTGTCCTAGTGCGGGCCCCTTCTCTGTGTCCTAGTACAGGCGCCCCTTCTCCTCCTCCTAGTGCGGGCCCCTTCTCCTTGTACTAGTGCGGGCCCCTTCTCTCTGTCCTAGTACAGGCGCCCCTTCTCCTCCTCCTAGTGCGGGCCCCTTCTCTCTGTCCTAGTACAGGCGCCCCTTCTCCTTGTACTAGTGCGGGCCCCTTCTCCTTGTACTAGTGCGGGCCCCTTCTCTCTGTCCTAGTACAGGCGCCCCTTCTCCTCCTCCTAGTGCGGGCCCCTTCTCCTTGTACTAGTGCGGGCCCCTTCTCTCTGTCCTAGTACAGGCGCCCCTTCTCCTTGTACTAGTGCGGGCCCCTTCTCCTTGTACTAGTGCGGGCCCCTTCTCTCTGTCCTAGTGCGGGCCCCTTCTCCTTGTACTAGTGCGGGCCCCTTCTCTCTGTCCTAGTGCGGGCCCCTTCTCCTTGTACTAGTGCGGGCCCCTTCTCTCTGTCCTAGTACAGGCGCCCCTTCTCCTCCTCCTAGTGCGGGCCCCTTCTCTCTGTCCTAGTACAGGCGCCCCTTCTCCTTGTACTAGTGCGGGCCCCTTCTCCTTGTACTAGTGCGGGCCCCTTCTCTCTGTCCTAGTACAGGCGCCCCTTCTCCTCCTCCTAGTGCGGGCCCCTTCTCTCTGTCCTAGTGCGGGCCCCTTCTCTGTGTCCTAGTGCGGGCCCCTTCTCTGTGTCCTAGTACAGGCGCCCCTTCTCCTCCTCCTAGTGCGGGCCCCTTCTCCTTGTACTAGTGCGGGCCCCTTCTCTCTGTCCTAGTGCGGGCCCCTTCTCCTTGTACTAGTGCGGGCCCCTTCTCTCTGTCCTAGTACAGGCGCCCCTTCTCCTCCTCCTAGTGCGGGCCCCTTCTCTCTGTCCTAGTACAGGCGCCCCTTCTCCTCCTCCTAGTGCGGGCCCCTTCTCTCTGTCCTAGTACAGGCGCCCCTTCTCCTTGTACTAGTGCGGGCCCCTTCTCCTTGTACTAGTGCGGGCCCCTTCTCTCTGTCCTAGTACAGGCGCCCCTTCTCCTCCTCCTAGTGCGGGCCCCTTCTCCTTGTACTAGTGCGGGCCCCTTCTCTCTGTCCTAGTACAGGCGCCCCTTCTCCTTGTACTAGTGCGGGCCCCTTCTCCTTGTACTAGTGCGGGCCCCTTCTCTCTGTCCTAGTGCGGGCCCCTTCTCCTTGTACTAGTGCGGGCCCCTTCTCTCTGTCCTAGTGCGGGCCCCTTCTCCTTGTACTAGTGCGGGCCCCTTCTCTCTGTCCTAGTACAGGCGCCCCTTCTCCTCCTCCTAGTGCGGGCCCCTTCTCTCTGTCCTAGTACAGGCGCCCCTTCTCCTTGTACTAGTGCGGGCCCCTTCTCCTTGTACTAGTGCGGGCCCCTTCTCTCTGTCCTAGTACAGGCGCCCCTTCTCCTCCTCCTAGTGCGGGCCCCTTCTCTCTGTCCTAGTGCGGGCCCCTTCTCTGTGTCCTAGTGCGGGCCCCTTCTCTGTGTCCTAGTACAGGCGCCCCTTCTCCTCCTCCTAGTGCGGGCCCCTTCTCCTTGTACTAGTGCGGGCCCCTTCTCTCTGTCCTAGTGCGGGCCCCTTCTCCTTGTACTAGTGCGGGCCCCTTCTCTCTGTCCTAGTACAGGCGCCCCTTCTCCTCCTCCTAGTGCGGGCCCCTTCTCTCTGTCCTAGTACAGGCGCCCCTTCTCCTTGTACTAGTGCGGGCCCCTTCTCCTTGTACTAGTGCGGGCCCCTTCTCTCTGTCCTAGTACAGGCGCCCCTTCTCCTCCTCCTAGTGCGGGCCCCTTCTCTCTGTCCTAGTGCGGGCCCCTTCTCTGTGTCCTAGTGCGGGCCCCTTCTCTGTGTCCTAGTACAGGCGCCCCTTCTCCTCCTCCTAGTGCGGGCCCCTTCTCCTTGTACTAGTGCGGGCCCCTTCTCTCTGTCCTAGTGCGGGCCCCTTCTCCTTGTACTAGTGCGGGCCCCTTCTCTCTGTCCTAGTACAGGCGCCCCTTCTCCTCCTCCTAGTGCGGGCCCCTTCTCTCTGTCCTAGTACAGGCGCCCCTTCTCCTTGTACTAGTGCGGGCCCCTTCTCCTTGTACTAGTGCGGGCCCCTTCTCTCTGTCCTAGTACAGGCGCCCCTTCTCCTCCTCCTAGTGCGGGCCCCTTCTCTCTGTCCTAGTGCGGGCCCCTTCTCTGTGTCCTAGTGCGGGCCCCTTCTCTGTGTCCTAGTACGGGCGCCCCTTCTCCTCCTCCTAGTGCGGGCCCCTTCTCCTTGTACTAGTGCGGGCCCCTTCTCTCTGTCCTAGTACAGGCGCCCCTTCTCCTTGTACTAGTGCGGGCCCCTTCTCCTTGTACTAGTGCGGGCCCCTTCTCTCTGTCCTAGTGCGGGCCCCTTCTCCTTGTACTAGTGCGGGCCCCTTCTCTGTGTCCTAGTACAGGCGCCCCTTCTCCTCCTCCTAGTGCGGGCCCCTTCTCCTTGTACTAGTGCGGGCCCCTTCTCTCTGTCCTAGTACAGGCGCCCCTTCTCCTTGTACTAGTGCGGGCCCCTTCTCCTTGTACTAGTGCGGGCCCCTTCTCTCTGTCCTAGTACAGGCGCCCCTTCTCTCTGTCCTAGTGCGGGCCCCTTCTCTCTGTCCTAGTGCGGGCCCCTTCTCTGTGTCCTAGTGCGGGCCCCTTCTCTGTGTCCTAGTACAGGCGCCCCTTCTCCTCCTCCTAGTGCGGGCCCCTTCTCCTTGTACTAGTGCGGGCCCCTTCTCTCTGTCCTAGTACAGGCGCCCCTTCTCCTTGTACTAGTGCGGGCCCCTTCTCCTTGTACTAGTGCGGGCCCCTTCTCTCTGTCCTAGTGCGGGCCCCTTCTCCTTGTCCTAGTGCGGGCCCCTTCTCTCTGTCCTAGTACAGGCGCCCCTTCTCCTCCTCCTAGTGCGGGCCCCTTCTCCTTGTACTAGTGCGGGCCCCTTCTCTCTGTCCTAGTACAGGCGCCCCTTCTCCTTGTACTAGTGCGGGCCCCTTCTCCTTGTACTAGTGCGGGCCCCTTCTCTCTGTCCTAGTGCGGGCCCCTTCTCCTTGTACTAGTGCGGGCCCCTTCTCTCTGTCCTAGTACAGGCGCCCCTTCTCCTCCTCCTAGTGCGGGCCCCTTCTCCTTGTACTAGTGCGGGCCCCTTCTCTCTGTCCTAGTACAGGCGCCCCTTCTCCTTGTACTAGTGCGGGCCCCTTCTCCTTGTACTAGTGCGGGCCCCTTCTCTCTGTCCTAGTACAGGCGCCCCTTCTCCTTGTACTAGTGCGGGCCCCTTCTCCTTGTACTAGTGCGGGCCCCTTCTCTCTGTCCTAGTGCGGGCCCCTTCTCCTTGTACTAGTGCGGGCCCCTTCTCTCTGTCCTAGTACAGGCGCCCCTTCTCCTTGTACTAGTGCGGGCCCCTTCTCCCTGTCCTAGTGCGGGCCCCTTCTCTCTGTCCTAGTGCGGGCCCCTTCTCCTTGTACTAGTGCGGGCCCCTTCTCTCTGTCCTAGTACAGGCGCCCCTTCTCCTTGTACTAGTGCGGGCCCCTTCTCCTTGTACTAGTGCGGGCCCCTTCTCTCTGTCCTAGTACAGGCGCCCCTTCTCCTTGTACTAGTGCGGGCCCCTTCTCCTTGTACTAGTGCGGGCCCCTTCTCTCTGTCCTAGTGCGGGCCCCTTCTCCTTGTACTAGTGCGGGCCCCTTCTCTCTGTCCTAGTGCGGGCCCCTTTTCCTTGTACTAGTGCGGGCCCCTTCTCTCTGTCCTAGTACAGGCGCCCCTTCTCCTTGTACTAGTGCGGGCCCCTTCTCTCTGTCCTAGTGCGGGCCCCTTCTCCTTGTACTAGTGCGGGCCCCTTCTCTCTGTCCTAGTGCGGGCCCCTTCTCCTTGTACTAGTGCGGGCCCCTTCTCTCTGTCCTAGTACAGGCGCCCCTTCTCCTCCTCCTAGTGCGGGCCCCTTCTCTGTGTCCTAGTACAGGCGCCCCTTCTCCTCCTCCTCCTAGTGCGGGCCCCTTCTCCTTGTACTAGTGCGGGCCCCTTCTCTCTGTCCTAGTACAGGCGCCCCTTCTCCTTGTACTGGTGCGGGCCCCTTCTCCTTGTACTAGTGCGGGCCCCTTCTCTCTGTCCTAGTGCGGGCCCCTTCTCCTTGTACTAGTGCGGGCCCCTTCTCTCTGTCCTAGTACAGGCGCCCCTTCTCCTCCTCCTAGTGCGGGCCCCTTCTCCTTGTACTAGTGCGGGCCCCTTCTCTCTGTCCTAGTACAGGCGCCCCTTCTCCTTGTACTAGTGCGGGCCCCTTCTCCTTGTACTAGTGCGGGCCCCTTCTCTCTGTCCTAGTGCGGGCCCCTTCTCCTTGTACTAGTGCGGGCCCCTTCTCTCTGTCCTAGTACAGGCGCCCCTTCTCCTCCTCCTAGTGCGGGCCCCTTCTCCTTGTACTAGTGCGGGCCCCTTCTCTCTGTCCTAGTACAGGCGCCCCTTCTCCTTGTACTAGTGCGGGCCCCTTCTCCTTGTACTAGTGCGGGCCCCTTCTCTCTGTCCTAGTACAGGCGCCCCTTCTCCTTGTACTAGTGCGGGCCCCTTCTCCTTGTACTAGTGCGGGCCCCTTCTCTCTGTCCTAGTGCGGGCCCCTTCTCCTTGTACTAGTGCGGGCCCCTTCTCTCTGTCCTAGTACAGGCGCCCCTTCTCCTTGTACTAGTGCGGGCCCCTTCTCCTTGTACTAGTGCGGGCCCCTTCTCTCTGTCCTAGTGCGGGCCCCTTCTCCTTGTACTAGTGCGGGCCCCTTCTCTCTGTCCTAGTACAGGCGCCCCTTCTCCTTGTACTAGTGCGGGCCCCTTCTCCTTGTACTAGTGCGGGCCCCTTCTCTCTGTCCTAGTACAGGCGCCCCTTCTCCTTGTACTAGTGCGGGCCCCTTCTCCTTGTACTAGTGCGGGCCCCTTCTCTCTGTCCTAGTGCGGGCCCCTTCTCCTTGTACTAGTGCGGGCCCCTTCTCTCTGTCCTAGTGCGGGCCCCTTTTCCTTGTACTAGTGCGGGCCCCTTCTCTGTGTCCTAGTACAGGCGCCCCTTCTCCTCCTCCTAGTGCGGGCCCCTTCTCCTTGTACTAGTGCGGGCCCCTTCTCTCTGTCCTAGTACAGGCGCCCCTTCTCCTTGTACTAGTGCGGGCCCCTTCTCCTTGTACTAGTGCGGGCCCCTTCTCTCTGTCCTAGTGCGGGCCCCTTCTCCTTGTACTAGTGCGGGCCCCTTCTCTCTGTCCTAGTACAGGCGCCCCTTCTCCTCCTCCTAGTGCGGGCCCCTTCTCCTTGTACTAGTGCGGGCCCCTTCTCTCTGTCCTAGTACAGGCGCCCCTTCTCCTTGTACTAGTGCGGGCCCCTTCTCCTTGTACTAGTGCGGGCCCCTTCTCTCTGTCCTAGTACAGGCGCCCCTTCTCCTTGTACTAGTGCGGGCCCCTTCTCCTTGTACTAGTGCGGGCCCCTTCTCTCTGTCCTAGTGCGGGCCCCTTCTCCTTGTACTAGTGCGGGCCCCTTCTCTCTGTCCTAGTGCGGGCCCCTTTTCCTTGTACTAGTGCGGGCCCCTTCTCTCTGTCCTAGTACAGGCGCCCCTTCTCCTCCTCCTAGTGCGGGCCCCTTCTCCTTGTACTAGTGCGGGCCCCTTCTCTCTGTCCTAGTACATGCGCCCCTTCTCCTTGTACTAGTGCGGGCCCCTTCTCCTTGTACTAGTGCGGGCCCCTTCTCTCTGTCCTAGTGCGGGCCCCTTCTCCTTGTACTAGTGCGGGCCCCTTCTCTCTGTCCTAGTGCGGGCCCTTCTCTCTGTCCTAGTGCGGGCCCCTTCTCCTCCTCCTAGTGCGGGCCCTTTTCTCTGTCCTAGTGCGGGCCCCTTCTCTGTGTCCTAGTGCGGGCCCCTTCTCTGTGTCCTAGTGCGGGCCCCTTCTCTCTGTCCTAGTGCGGGCCCCTTCTCTGTGTCCTAGTGCGGGCCCCTTCTCTGTGTTCTAGTGCGGGCCCCTTCTCTGTCCTAGTGCGGGCCCCTTCTCTCTGTCCTAGTGCGGGCCCTTCTCTCTGTCCTAGTGCGGGCCCCTTCTCCTCCTCCTAGTGCGGGCCCCTTCTCTGTCCTAGTGCGGGCCCCTTCTCCTCCTCCTAGTGCGGGCCCCTTCTCTCTGTCCTAGTGCGGGCCCCTTCTCTCTGTCCTAGTGCGGGCCCCTTCTCTCTGTCCTAGTGCGGGCCCCTTCTCCTCCTCCTAGTGCGGGCCCCTTCTCCTCCTCCTAGTGCGGGCCCCTTCTCTCTGTCCTAGTGCGGGCCCCTTCTCTGTGTCCTAGTGCGGGCCCCTTCTCTGTGTTCTAGTGCGGGCCCCTTCTCTCTGTCCTAGTGCGGGCCCCTTCTCTCTGTCCTAGTGCGGGCCCCTTCTCTCTGTCCTAGTGCGGGCCCTTCTCTCTGTCCTAGTGCGGGCCCCTTCTCCTCCTCCTAGTGCGGGCCCCTTCTCTCTGTCCTAGTGCGGGCCCCTTCTCTCTGTCCTACTACAGGCGCCCCTTCTCCTTGTACTAGTGCGGGCCCCTTCTCTGTGTTCTAGTGCGGGCCCCTTCTCTGTCCTAGTGCGGGCCCCTTCTCTCTGTCCTAGTGCGGGCCCCTTCTCTGTGTCCTAGTGCGGGCCCCTTCTCTCTGTCCTACTACAGGCGCCCCTTCTCTCTGTCCTAGTGCGGGCCCCTTCTCTCTGTCCTACTACAGGCGCCCCTTCTCCTTGTACTAGTGCGGGCCCCTTCTCTGTGTTCTAGTGCGGGCCCCTTCTCTGTGTCCTAGTGCGGGCCCCTTCTCTGTGTCCTAGTGCGGGCCCCTTCTCTCTGTCCTACTACAGGCGCCCCTTCTCCTTGTACTAGTGCGGGCCCCTTCTCTGTGTTCTAGTGCGGGCCCTTCTCTCTGTCCTAGTACAGGCGCCCCTTCTCTCTGTCCTAGTGCGGGCCCCTTCTCTCTGTCCTAGTACAGGCCCCTTCTCTCTGTCCTAGTACAGGCCCCCTTCTCTCTGTCCTAGTGCGGGCCCCTTCTCTGTGTTCTAGTGCGGGCCCCTTCTCTGTCCTAGTGCGGGCCCCTTCTCTCTGTACTAGTGCGGGCCCCTTCTCTCTGTCCTAGTGCGGGCCCCTTCTCTCTGTCCTAGTGCGGGCCCCTTCTCTCTGTCCTACTACAGGCGCCCCTTCTCCTTGTACTAGTGCGGGCCCCTTCTCTGTGTTCTAGTGCGGGCCCTTCTCTCTGTCCTAGTACAGGCGCCCCTTCTCTCTGTCCTAGTGCGGGCCCCTTCTCTCTGTCCTAGTACAGGCCCCTTCTCTCTGTCCTAGTACAGGCCCCCTTCTCTCTGTCCTAGTGCGGGCCCCTTCTCCTTGTACTAGTGCGGGCCCCTTCTCTGTGTCCTAGTGCGGGCCCCTTCTCTGTGTCCTAGTGCGGGCCCCTTCTCTCTGTCCTACTACAGGCGCCCCTTCTCCTTGTACTAGTGCGGGCCCCTTCTCTGTCCTAGTGCGGGCCCCTTCTCTGTCCTAGTGCGGGCCCCTTCTCTGTCCTAGTGCAGGCCCCTTCTCTCTGTCCTAGTGCGGGCCCCTTCTCTCTGTCCTACTACAGGCGCCCCTTCTCCTTGTACTAGTGCGGGCCCCTTCTCTGTGTCCTAGTGCGGGCCCCTTCTCTGTGTCCTAGTGCGGGCCCCTTCTCTGTGTCCTAGTGCGGGCCCCTTCTCTGTGTCCTAGTGCGGGCCCTTCTCTCTGTCCTACTACAGGCGCCCCTTCTCCTTGTACTAGTGCGGGCCCCTTCTCTGTGTCCTAGTGCGGGCCCTTCTCTCTGTCCTACTACAGGCGCCCCTTCTCCTTGTACTAGTGCGGGCCCCTTCTCTCTGTCCTAGTGTGGGCCCCTTCTGTCTGTCCTAGTGCGGGCCCCTTCTCTCTGTCCTAGTGCGGGCCCCTTCTCTCTGTCCTAGTGCGGGCCCCTTCTCTCTGTCCTAGTGCGGGCCCCTTCTCTCTGTCCTAGTACAGGCGCCCCTTCTCTCTGTCCTAGTGCGGGCCCCTTCTCTGTGTCCTAGTACAGGCGCCCCTTCTCCTTGTCCTAGTGCGGGCCCCTTCTCTGTGTCCTAGTGCGGGCCCCTTCTCTGTGTCCTAGTGCGGGCCCCTTCTCCTTGTACTAGTGCGGGCCCCTTCTCCTTGTACTAGTGCGGGCCCCTTCTCTCTGTCCTAGTACAGGCGCCCTTTCTCTTTGTACTAGTAGAGGCGCCCCTTCTCTGTGTACTAGTGTGGGCCCCTTCTCCTTGTACTAGTGCGGGCCCCTTCTCCTTGTACTAGTGCGGGCCCCTTCTCCTTGTACTAGTGCGGGCCCCTTCTCCTTGTACTAGTGCGGGCCCCTTCTCCTTGTACTAGTGCGGGCCCCTTCTCTCTGTCCTAGTACAGGCGCCCCTTCTCCTTGTACTAGTGCGGGCCCCTTCTCTCTGTCCTAGTACAGGCGCCCTTTCTCTGTGTACTAGTAGAGGCGCCCCTTCTCTGTGTACTAGTGTGGGCCCCTTCTCCTTGTACTAGTGCGGGCCCCTTCTCCTTGTACTAGTGCGTGCCCCTTCTCTCTGTCCTAGTGCGGGCCCCTTCTCCTTGTACTAGTGCGGGCCCCTTCTCTGTCCTAGTGCGGGCCCCTTCTCTCTGTCCTAGTACAGGCGCCCCTTCTCTCTTTCCTAGTGCAGGCCCCTTCTCTCTGTCCTAGTGCGGGCCCCTTCTCTCTGTCCTAGTGCGGGCCCCTTCTCTGTGTCCTAGTGCGGGCCCCTTCTCTCTGTCCTAGTACAGGCGCCCCTTCTCTCTGTCCTAGTACAGGCGCCCCTTCTCTCTGTCCTAGTACAGGCGCCCCTTCTCTCTGTCCTAGTACAGGCGCCCCTTCTCTCTGTCCTAGTGCAGGCCCCTTCTCTCTGTCCTAGTACAGGCCCCCTTCTCTCTGTCCTAGTGCGGACCCCTTCTCCTTGTACTAGTGCGGGGCCCCTTCTCTCTGTCCTAGTACAGGCGCCCCTTCTCTCTGTCCTAGTACAGGCGCCCCTTCTCTCTGTCCTAGTGCGGGCCCCTTCTCTCTGTCCTAGTACAGGCCCCTTCTCTCTGTCCTAGTACAGGCCCCCTTCTCTCTGTCCTAGTGCGGGCCCCTTCTCCTTGTACTAGTGCGGGCCCCTTCTCTGTGTCCTAGTGCGGGCCCCTTCTCTCTGTCCTAGTACAGGCGCCCCTTCTCTCTGTCCTAGTGTGGGTCCCTTCTCCTTGTACTAGTGCAGGCCCCTTCTCCTTGTACTAGTGTGGGCCCCTTCTCTCTGTCCTAGTACAGGCGCCCCTTCTCCTTGTACTAGTGCGGGCTCCTTCTCTCTGTCCTAGTACATGCACCCCTTCTCTCTGTCTTAGTGCGGGCCCCTTCTCTGTGTCCTAGTGCGGGCCCCTTCTCTGTGTCCTAGTGCGGGCCCCTTCTCTGTGTCCTAGTGCGGGCCCCTTCTCTGTGTCCTAGTGCGGGCCCCTTCTCTGTGTCCTAGTGCGGGCCCCTTCTCTGTGTCCTAGTACAGGCGCCCCTTCTCTCTGTCCTAGTGTGGGCCCCTTCTCCTTGTCCTAGTGTGGGCCCCTTCTCCTTGTCCTAGTGTGGGCCCCTTCTCCTTGTCCTAGTGCGGGCCCCTTCTCCTTGTACTAGTGCGGGCCCCTTCTCTCTGTCCTAGTGTGGGCCCCTTCTTGTACTACTGTGGGCTCCTTCTCCCACTACTGGTACAGAATCTGAGGATTAGGTAAGTATATCTCCATACAATGGTAATTCCCCTAATGTAGGAAGGCCGGTATCCAAACGCATAAAAGGCTATTCCTCCACCAAGGAAAGGACTTGAAATGTGCCAAGCAAGTGAGAAACCAAATAGTGTATACAAAAAAAAAAACACATCATAAAATCTTGTTAAAAGATGCCATCTAGATTAAAATCAATAGTAGAAAACAATCAGACAAATGTAGCAAGCGTGTGACTACCAATGTGTTTCGTTACATATGCTTCTTCAAGGTACATGCTCCAAAGATGGCAGCCAAGCAGGCCCGTTGCTACAAGGCAGGCAAACCAAGCAATTGCTTGGGGCCCCCGAGCTAGCCTGGGGCCCCCCCAAGCAGGCCCTTAGCCTCCCTTGCTGTGCTTCCTATATGCTGCAGCCGCCTAAGCGCTCTGTAGAGAGCCTGCAGCACTGCTGCCTCGAGTCGTCACTTCCCCTTCTCTGCAGCGTGGCCGAGCTCCTCTTCCTTCCTCCTGTCAGTCCAGAATTCCGGCCGGGTACCGCGTGGTACAGGAGATCCAGTTTCCTGTTCCTGGCTGGACTAACAGTGAGTGCACACTGAGCGCTCACTTTGTTTCAGTCCGGCCGGGAACAGGAAGCGGAATCTCCTGCCGCATGGTACGGACCCGGTAGGGGGGCCCGGGGGTGGCGTAAAAAAAAGAACAGTGAGGGGGAACCGGGGGGAGTAAAAAGAACATGGGGGGGCTTTGCGTGGGGGCCTCCATGTCCATTTTGCTTGGGGCCCCCAAATTCCTTCAAACGGCCCTGCAGCCAAGTAAAGTGTCTTGACTACTTGCCGCTCACGCTATAGCCGAAAGACGGCTACAGCGCAGGCCTTAATTGCTGGGAGGGTGTCCATGGACGTCCTCCCGTGCACGTCCCTGCGGGTCGCGTGCGGCGCGCTCTTTGATCACTGAGTCTATGTAAGGGGACCATCCCCCTTGTCAAGGTAATGCAAAGTTCATATTGGTTGCTGCCATCAGATCCCTAATGGGTTACATTAAGGCACTGCACTTTTTGCATTACTGCACAAACCTGATAGGGATAACAGACCGTTACAAAGTTTCCTTCTCTACATGACATTTGTTACTGAAAACAAAACTAAATTACCCATTAGATCTGATTTCTGCAACTAATGTCGCAAAGAAAACTGGAGGTGGCTGAGCATTCCAGAAAGTGTACAGCTCCAAGGAGTAGTGTATGGAGATGTGCTTTATAGAGTCTAGTGCCCTCTATAGGAACACTGATGTCATTACTCCACACTCATACTCTAGGTTGGGGCGGGGGGGCTAACTAGAACAATTCCTGATCCTTGTTCCTTGAAATCCTTGTTTCATTTTCAAACCCTGGACTGTTAGAAATGACAGCTGGAAAAGAATTAGTTTTAACAAGCTTCAAGCACAAAGTGCCTGCAATCTTATTAATTCATTGGTATGGACGCGATTGAGCACTACTGTTTTGTTCACACCAACACGCAATTTTTCAGTATAAACTTTAGTAAAAAGACACTTTTGTAAGCAGTGCTGTTTTTACCAAAAGAAGAGGGTTGATCTATCAAAAGCTTGTTAGAGCGATTATGCAAAAGCATCAAATATAGTACCCTATGAGCATAAAAAACGGTCCTTTTATACATAAACCACTTTATGAGCCTAGACCACTTCTAAGCACATAGGTGACCGTAACGCTTCCTTGGGTATGATATCTTAGGCCCCATTCATACCTGTGTGTTTTAGGTGTTAAAAAAAACCGCACGTTATATATAGCTAGATTCAGGTAGGGCGGCGCATCTTTCAGGCGGCGTAGCGTATCGTATTTACGCTACGCCGCCGAAAGTCAGAGAGGCAAGTGCTGTATTCACAAAGCACTTGCCTCCTAAGTTACAGCGGCGTAGCGTAAATGGGGCCGGCGTAAGCGCGCCTAATTCAAATGAGGATGAGGGGGCGTGTTTTATGTAAATGATTTGTGACCCGACGTGATTGATTTTTTTTACAAACGGCGCATGCGCTGTCCGTGTACATATCCCAGTGTGCATTGCTCCAAAGTACGCCGCAAGGACGTATTGGTTTCAACGTGAACGTAAATTCCGTCCAGCCCCATTCACGGACGACTTGCGCAAACGACGTAAAAATTTCAAATTTCGACGCGGGAACAATGGCCATACTTAAAGCGGGAGTTCACCCCAAAATTTTTTTTTACCCGTAGATTGATGCTCATTTTGTCTAGGGGAATCGGCTAGTTGTTTTAAAATCCGAGCAGTACTTACCGTTGTAGAGAGCGATCTTCTCCGCCGCTTCCGGGTATGGGTCTTCGGGACTGGGCGTTCCTTCTTGATTGACAGTCTTCCGACGGTCGCATCCATCGCGTCACGAGTAGCTACTTTCGGAAAATCGTGACGCGATGGATGCGACCGTCGGAAGCCTGTCGGAAGACTGTCAATCAAAATAGGAACGCTCAGTCCCGCAGCCCATACCCAGAAGCGGCGGAGAAGATGCATCTCTAAAACGGTAAGTACAGCTTCGATTAAAAAAAAACTAGCCGATTCCCCTAGACAAAATGAGCATCAATCTAAGGGTAAGGGTAAAAAATGTTATGTACGGGTGAACCTCCACTTTAACATTGACTAGGCCAGCTATTTGTTCGACTAACTTTACGCCGGAAAAAGCCGTATGTAAACGACGTTAAAAAAAATGCGCCGGGCACACGTATGTTTCTGAATCGGCGTATCTAGTCATTTGCATATTCTACGCCAAACTCAACAGAAGCGCCACCTAGCGGCCATCGTAAATATTGCACCCTAAGATACGACGGTGTAAGAGACTTACGCCGCTCGTATCTTAGCCTAATTTAAGCGTATCTGGTTTCCAGAATACGCTTAAATGTAGGCTTAGATTCAGAGTTACGTCGGCGTATCTACTGATACGCCGGCGTAAAGCTATCTGAATCCAGCAAATAGAGTTCAATGATCATGCATGTAAAACGCACCTCAAGCACATTGCACACTAAGTGGGCCCTAAAGTGGATCTGTGCAAGGTGTGTCAGCAGTATTAGTTAAAGTGGTTAAATGATATAGATATAGTTATATATATATATATATATAGATATAGTTATATATAGATATAGTTATATATATATATTTTATAGTGTGTACTTAGTGCTTTGGATTGAAATAAGTGTAATTTATGTCCACTGCCCCATTCCTCTGCTATCAGCATAAGTCACTTCTGATAAGTTTTTCTGACACCAAGAGAAAAATGGTGACAGAGGAGGGACCTCCAGCTGATTGACAGCCTCATCTCTGTTACTGTGTGAGGTGTGAATGGGGTGTGTCTCTTCCCTTCAATTGGCTCTTAGGCCTCGTACAGACAGACGGACTGTCCGCTGAAAATGGTCCGCCGGACCGTTTTCAGCGGACATGTCCGCCCAGAGATTTCTGTCTGATGGTTGTACACACCATCAGACAGAAATCCGCGCATACACGATACGCGGTGACGTGGCCAGTTTCAGCAGACATGTTCGCGCGTACACGATACGCGGTGACGTGGCCAGTTTCAGCAGACATGTTCGGTCGTGTGTACGGGGCCTTAGAGTTCCACTGCAGTATGTAATTTCATCTCTCCGCCCCCTTTATTAAACGCTCAGACAAGCTTTATAAATTCTGCACTTTGGACGCATGTAGAGACAAGATGGCTGCAGAGAGACAGGTACAACTTCTGTATGATGATTTATTTCATCCCTGTGCATCACTTGGGGCTTAAGGGTTTTTAACTACTTCAAGTGAAAATGCCACGAGGTGCCTGCACGTGTCTGCATTTATCTTTGAAGAAATGCCTGTGTGCCTAGGGAACATCATGAATTCCAGGCCCAGGCTGCACTTTGGGCATTGACATTTATTACATTTGCTACTAAATCACACCTATCATGGCGCACCCCATTTAACAATGCAATGCCAGTAGGCCTGTTAAATGATTGGTGTAGAGCTGAAAGCCAGTAGGGGCAGAGCTTAGTGACCGCCTGGACAAAAGTCAAGGTAGGTTGTGAAGCTAGGGCTTGGGACTAGGGTGTTTACAAGACCATAGAAATAATGTAAAGGCAAAAAAACATTAAAGTGGTTGTAAACCCTTATGCCCCATACACATGACCAGTTTTCCCATTGGAAAAAAAAGTAATTTTTTTTTCCGACGGAATTCTTCTCAAGCCTGCCTTGCTTACACACGGTCACACAAAAGTTCTGTGAACTTTTGACTGCCAAGAACGCAGTGACGTAAAAGACTTTTCCTGTTGGAAAAAGTCTGATGGAGCATACACACGGTGGGGATTCCAAAAGCTCTCATCAGATTTTTTCCAACAGGAAAATCACTCGTGTGTAAGGGACATTACATATACCCAGTGAAAGGGCCTCGCCTAAGATGATACACAGAGATGAAACAAGTCCTCCTACATAAGTTGTACTTGTTTATCTACGGCTATCTCTTCTGTACAGTTGTTAAAAGTATAGAGTTTACACAGCATTTTTTACCTCCAGAAAGCAGGGGGGGGGGGTGGATGGGTTTGGATGTCATACACTGCACATCTAAGAAAGCTCTTAGCCATGATTGGAGGAAAGGGACAATCCCCTCCTCACAGTACACAGGGGAACATGCACAGTTGAGGCTGTCAATTACAGGTTGTATGCTGAGTTCTCCTCCATGTCACCTTTTTTTCTCTTGGTGTCAGGAAAACCTATGAGAAGTAACTAATGCTGATAGCAGAGGACCTAGACAGCAGTCAGAAATCACACTTAATGTTTTGGATTGAGACAAGTAGACACTATAGAAGAATGTGCTTTGCTTATTTTTCATGTGAGAGCTGGTTTACAACCACTTTTACGTTACTTGAAATCCAAAGTCGGACCTGACATGTTTCCCTTCTGAAAACATCCTTAATGGGTCCTCTTCAGTCTGGGCATGCAAGACACAGGCCCATTTATTCTTGTAGGGAACCGGGGATCACATACTGCTGTCACCCCAGATACTGTCTCCAGGAACAGCCAATGATTGGCTGGGGGGGGGGGGGGCGGGGCAGAGAGCTGGTTGTGCTGATGGTTTAGGCCCGCTTAATATTTAGGTATAGCACTTTTTACATAGTTACATTGGTCTGGTTTGGACCAATGTAAATATGCGTATACCATATCTGTGGGATCTCCTTTGAAGCTGGAAAATAGTGTAGTAGGCCATGCTACTACAATAATCCCTACTAGCTTCTGGGTCAGGGTTGTCACTTTTTCTTTAAGCCAAACCTGAACGCTTTAGTGGTGCACAGTACATTTTGTTTGTTTTCGTATACACTATAGCAGGGGTCTCCAAACATTTTAAACAAAGTGCCGGTTTATTGTTCTTCAGATTCTTGGAGGGCCGGACTTTGGCCAGCGGGAGTGAAAATTTTCCTGGCATCAGTGGGAGTAAACATCTGGTATTAGGGGGAGGAATAGTGCCCCATTAGTGGTGTCGGTGGGCAGAATAGTGTTTCGTTTCAGTGGGAGGGATAGAGCTCCAAGGGCCGGATAAAGGCAAGCAAAGGGCCGCATCCGGCCCTCGGGCCGCAGTTTGGAGACCACTGCACTATAGGCTTGTAAACAAACCCGGAACACCTTTGGGTACTCCAAAGAGAATGGTAATGTAGTGCACATAGTGCCCCCTTACCCTCCTCAAGCTCTGTTCAGAGCCACATTCCTGTTTGAATAATGTGTTAGGGTTTCAGGTGGACTGAAACCCGGTCACGTGATTCCAAACCCAGACTGTCCAGGTGAATCCTAGACAGGTGACAACCTTATTCTGGGTACTGTGCTGAGTGTGGCTTCTCTGCTGTTTACTGAACACAGGAGGTTGCTCTGTATTTTCTTAATGCATGCAAAGGGCTTTCTGATTGGACAAGGCGGAGATCGTGATGTCACCACCCTGCCTTTCCACCTCATCCAATCAGAGAACACTTTGCATTCATTGAGAGAGTGCAAAATGTTCTGTGAATGGTGCCCGTGCCAAATGAGAGACTACCTGTATTCACAATGAAGCAGGGCAGCTGCTGGCGTGGGACCCAGAAGCTAGTGGTGCTTATTACAGTGGCTTCCTGGGGGATCCCACTGGTATGACACATACTTACAGTGGTCCAAGGTAGAGCCATTTAGCTATGTAAAAGTGTCATACCTAAACTTCAGCATTATACTTGTTAGCTACTCCTATACTTGGATATATCCAGGGCCGTTTGAAGGAATTTAGGGGCCCAAGCAAAATGGGGGCTCCCAAGCACCCCCCCTCCCCAATAATAAGGCTAACCTGTAGGTAAAATGAATATCTCCTAAATCTGTAAAGCTGACGTATCGTGTCGAAACTTGCCGGTACGAAGTAGTGTCATCACGGCTCCGGCCACTCACAGCCAGGGCCGATCCTAGGCAGTGTGCACAGGGTGCTTTGCACCCAGGCGCCTGCAGAGGTGGGGGCGCCGAAGTGGCAGAGTTCTCCCCTCCCTCCTTCTCTCCTTGTTTGTGCCTGTCCAGAACTAGTGTTCTGAGCAAAGGTATATGTCCGTCCAGAACTGATGTGTCTCTGACCATCTCCTGTACTATGTCTGTAGTCTCTGACCATCTCCTTTACTATGTCTGCAGTCTCTGATCATCTCCTGTACTGTGTCTGCAGTCTCTGATCATTTCCTGTACTGTGTCTGCAGTCTCTGATCATCTCCTGTACTGTGTCTGCAGTCTCTGATCATCTCCTGTACTGTGTCTGCAGTCTCTGATCATCTCCTGTACTATGTCTGCAGTCTCTGATCATCTCCTGTACTGTGTCTGCAGTCTCTGATCATCTCCTGTACTATGTCTGCAGTCTCTGACCATCTCCTGTATCATGTCCTTAGTCTCTGACCATCTCCTGTATTATGTCTGTGGTCTCTGACCATCTCCTGTACTATGTCTGTGGTCTCTGACCATCTCCTGTACTATGTCTGCAGTCTCTGACCGTCTCCTGTATTATGTCTGTGGTCTCTGATCATCTCCTGTACTATGTCTGCAGTCTCTGACCATCTCCTGTATCATGTCTGTAGTATGTCTGGGGGCTCTTTCTAACAGACTCTCTAACAAAAGCCCCCTCTGTGTCCATCAGAGAGGCCCCAATAAAGTACTCTGCTTCTTTTCCTGTATTTTGTTTACTGTTAACAGATCATGTAAGGATCCCAGGGTAGTGAAGACTTTGTGGGGTAGCATCTCTGCGGTTGAGTTATTGCCATAGAAACATTTGTACAGGGGAGTGGTTAGTAAAATGATCACACCCATGTGGGGGCGCTATAAATATTTCTGCACCCAGGAGCCTGTGACCCTAGGATCGGTCCTGCTCACAGCGCAGGACTCGGGAGCCACGAACCTGGTAGAAGTGCTGAGGGAACATGTTGGCTCTCTCAGCAGTGACCGGGCGGCTCTGCGGGAGCTTCATTCTAAGGTACCGTATTTATCGGCGTATACCGCGCACTATTTTGCCCTGAAAATCAGGGCAAAATCGTGGGTGCGCGATATACGCCGATACCCGCTTTCCCGCCACGAGTTTGAATACTGCACCGGCATATACCGAGCGCAGTACACTCGGGTATCTTCGGGCAGTCTCGGCGCCTCTCGCACTGACGTCCTGAGCGTACAGGACGTCAGCGCGACAGTTGCCGAGCCTGCCCGAAGATACCCGAGTGTACTGCGCTCGGTATATGCCGGCGCAGTATTCAAACTCGTGGCGGGAAACGAGCGGGGAGGACGCCGCAGAAGGACGCCGGACCCGCCGAAGAGGGCACCCGACCCGCCGAAGAGGACACCCGACCCGCCGAAGAGGACACCCGACCCGCCGAAGAGGACACCCGACCCGCCGAAGAGGACACCCGACCCGCCGAAAAGGACACCCGACCCGCCGAAGAGGACACCCGACCCGCCGCAGATGGACGCCGGACCCGCCGAAGAGGACACCCGAAGCCACAGAAGGACGCCGGACCCGACGAGGCCGCCGATGGACGCAGCGCAAGACACCAAAACTGTAAGTACAAAAAAACTTTTTTTCCACAGGTTAGGGGGCCACTTTAGGGGTGCGTGGTATACGCGGGAGCGCGTTATACCGCGATAAATACGGTAAGTATTTCATGTGGTGTATACTAGCTCATTATTCCTTTGCCTTACATTGTATTTTTGTATTTTGTTTGGGCATACAATTGCTTTAACAGAATCTGCTGGTGGCCAACACAACAGCCAGGCTTTGTAGGAACAGCACGGGACCTATCAGTTCTGTTACTACAGAGAAGATTAGACATTTCGGCATTCTACTAGTAGCAATGACGTTTTGTGTGCCAGGGATTTGCTCTCTACAAATAAAATTGCTTGTGGATTATGTGCATTTACTCCACAAAAATGCATTGGGAAAATGATCGGTCTCACCGGGAATACTTTCTTTCACACAGTAGAAGACATTGATAAATTTGTTTCCATTTGTCTACCCCTCTCATTCAAAAGATTCAAAGAAATGTGAAAAGGATGCTTCATAAGCCACGAGGCTGACCTTAAAAAACTTCCAGGTTCCTGGGAATAAGCAGAGCCAACTTTCCACAGTGAGACGCTGCTCTCGCTCTACTTTCAACAAGACTTGGCTTTGTGAATAGCTGCCTTGCATTGAGTTGTGAGACGCCTGATCAGCGAAGGGGTTAACAGGAGCACTGTGTGTGTCCATTGAAAAAAAAAAATACACGAAGCATCGCAAGCTGCGAAGGAGAGCGAGTAGAGGCATGGCAGAGGGAGGCGTGGTCTGAAGGACTGGGCGGGCCCAACTTCAATCCTAATGGACAGGACATTCTTTCCTAGACTGCCTCTCGCTGTTTACTGTAGAAGATTCAAAGTACAGTGGGTGGCTCTAATAGACCTCATTCACACGGCTGTAAAAACGTTACTGATGTTATTACACGTGTGTTTTCTAGGAGAAACACTTCCTATTTTATGATTATTATTATTTTATACAGGATTTTTATAGTGCCAACAGTTTGCGCAGCGCTTTACAACATGGGGGCAATCAGTACAGTTACAATCCAATTCAATACAGGAGGGATCAGAGGGCCCTGCTCATTAGAGCTTACAGTCTATGATAGTTTTGTTTCCCTTATGTTTACATTTAATTGGCGGACTTACAAACGCGTACATATCCATTTACAGTATAACGGCTGCTTTCACACTGAGGCGGTGATGGTATAGCCGCGCTAGCGGTGAGGTTTTAACCCCCGATAGCGGCCGAAAAAGGGTTAATACCGCGGTATTACCGCGCTTTCCCATTGATTTCAATGGGAAGGCGCGGTATAGGAGCGGTGAACACACCGCTCCTATACCGCGGTAAAGATGCGGCTAGCAGGACTTTTGGAGCGCTCCTGCTAGCGCACCGCTTCAATGTGAAAGCCTTCGGGCTTTCACATTGAACACTACAGGGCATGATTTTTCATGCGGTATAGCAGCGCTATTTTTAGCGCTGTACTGCATGAAAAACGCCCCAGTGTGCAAGGGGCCTACGTGTTTAAACGCGTAAAATGCATGTTCTTAGACACAGATTTTTGGATTCTGTGTTACAGATCTAAAAAGCAGCTCATGTTTTCACATCTCTGTGAATGGCTACACTGAAAACAATGCAGCTGCATCTAGATCCATAATAAAAAAAAAAAAAACTTGTATATGCGTTTTTTACGGCCATGTGGATGAAGCTTTAGGCCCCTTTCACACGGGGCAGTGGAGGTGCGGTGGCGGTATAGCGCCGCTAAAAATAGCGGCGCTATACCAGCGGGATTCGGGCACCAGCGGTGCGGTATTAACCCCCGCTAGCAGCCAAAAAAGGGTTAATACCGCCCGCAATGCGCCTCTGCAGAGGCGCATTGCGGGCGGTATTACCGTGGTTTCCCATTGTTTTAAATGACACAACTAAGCATGTGCAGGTTGGCTACTCTGCCTGTGTTAGCTGGCCTTTCCCTGACAGACAGTGCAGGAGGGGGAGGATCTGTGCATACAGGATAAAACAGCCTTTTTACACAATGCAGAGGATCAACTCCTTAAGTTCCACAGTTAGTATAACAAGCATGCTATGCTGCATATACAGACAGATTTTACTGTTGTGGGTTTAGTAACAATTTAACCTCCTTACAACCGCACACCGTCAAATGACGGCGGGCGGAATCCCCTGTTGTTCTGACAGGACGTCATATGACGTCCTGTCATTAGAAGCTGCTAGGGGGCGCGCGCGGACCGGTTGCGTTACTGGGAACACTGTGCGCGTGCCCGGCGGCCGCGATGGCGTCGGGCACCCGCGATTGCCTGGTAACTGAGTGGGGACGTGGAGCACTGTGTGTAAACACAGAGCTCCACGTCCTGTCAGGGAGAGAGGAGACCGATCTGTGTCTCTTGTACATAGGGACATAGATCGGTCACCTCCCCCAGTCACCCCCCTCCCCCCACAGTTAGAACACTGATTAGGCTACACATTTAACCCCTTCCCCGCCCCCTAGTGGTTAACCCCTTCCCTGCCAGTCACATTTATACAGTAATCAATGCATATTTATAGCACTGTTCACTGTATAAATGTGAATGATCCCAAAAATGTGTCAAAAAATGTCCGATGTGTCCGCTATAATGTCGCAGTCCCGAAAAAAAAAATCGCAGATCGCCGCCATTCCTAGTAAAAAAAAAAATCATAATTATGTCCCCCTATTTTGTAGGCAATATAACAAACCAGTCACTATACGGTTATTGCGATTTTTCTTTTTAACCAAAAATATGTAGAAGAATACGTATCGGCCTAAACGGAGATAAAAAAATTAAAATGGGATATTTATTAAAGCAAAAAGTAAAAAATATTGTGTTTTTTTTCAAAATTGTCGCTCTTTTTTTATTTATAGCGCAAAAACTAAAAGCCGCACAGGCGATCAAATACCACCAAAAGAAAGCTTTATTTGTGGGAAAAAAAGGACGTCAATTTTGTTTGGGAGCCACGTCGCACGACCGTGCAATTGTCAGTTAAAGTGACGCAGTGCCGGCAGCTAAAATTTTGTCTGGGCAGGAAGGGGGTATATGTGCACAGTAGGCAAGTGGTTAATGGCCAGGCTATTTTTAGCGATACGGCACTGTGTTACTTTAACTGAAAATTGCGCGGTCGTGCAACACTGTACCCAAACAAACTTTAAGTCCTTTTTTTCCCACAAATAGAGCTTTCTTTTGGTGGTATTTGATAACCTCTGCGATTTAAATTTGTTGCTCTATAAACAAAAAACACACATTTTTAAATATTTTTTACATTTTGCTACAATACATATCCAATAAAAAAATATGTATTCATCAGTTTAGGCCAAAATGTATTCTTTTACATATTTTTGGTAAAAGAAAACCAATAAGCATATATTGATTGGTTTGCGCAAAAAAGTTATAGCGTCTACAAAATAGGGGATAGATTTATGGCATGATTATTATTTATTTTTTACTAGTGATCAGTGATTTTTAGCGGGATTGCAACAGACAGACAGATCAGATACTTGTGACACTTTTTTGGGACTAGTGATATTATTACAGTGATCAGAGCTAAAAATATCCACTGATCTCTGTATAAAAGACACTGACAGGGAAGGGGTTAACACTAGGGTCCGATCAAGGGGTTAAGTGTGTCCTAGGGAAGTGTTTCTAAGTGTGAGGGGAGTGGACTGACTGGGAGTACAGAGAGATCACTGTTCCTGATCACTAGGAACAGATCTCTCTATACTTGCCTGTCAGAATGGGGATCTGCTTTGTTTACATTGGCAGATCCCCGCTCTGCCTCTCTGATGAGCGATCGCGGTTGGGCGGCGAACAAACCAGCCACCAGACCCAAGCATCGGCTCCCCCTCTGTGCAGCGGGCGTGTGTGGCCATAGTGTCTCGTGCAGAAAAATGACATACAGGTACGTCTTTCCGTGTAATAAGGCCACCCTGCCGCAGTCTTGGGCAGTCCTTTAGTTGTTAAAGTGATGGTAAAGTCTCTTTTTTTTTGTTAAAAATAACAAACATGTTATACTTACCTTCTCTGTGCAGTGGTTTTCCACAGAGCAGCCCAGATCCTCCACTTCTCAGGTCCCTCCCGTTGAGTGCCCCCATAGGAAGCAGCTTGCTATGGAGGCACCAAAGCCGAGCCCTGCCCCCTTTCTCTTCTTATTGGCTTACTGACTTTGGTTGACTGCAGCGGGAGCCAATGATGCCGCACTGCTGCCTCAGCCAATGAGAAGGGGAGTCACAGACAGCCGAGACAATCCTGAAACATCGCTGGATCTAGAGGGGGCTCAGGTAAGTATGAGGGGGGCTGCTGCACACAAAAGGCTTTTTATCCTAATGCATAGAATGCATTAAGATTAAAAACCTTCTGCCTTTACAATCACTTTAACCACTTAAGGACCGGACCAATATGCTGCTAAATGACCCAAGGGGTTTTTACAATTCGGCACTGCGTCGCTTTAACAGACAATTGCGCGGTCGTGCAACGTGGCTCCCAAACAAAATTTGCGTCCTTTTCGTCCCACAAATAGAGCTTTCTTTTAGTGGTATTTGATCGCCTCTGCGATTTTTATTTTTTGCGCTATATACAAAAATAGAGTGACATTTTTGAAAAAAAAAACAATATTTTTTACTTTTTGTTATAAGAAAAATCAAATAAACTAAATTTTAGTGAAACATTTAGGCCAAAATGTATTCAGCCACATGTCTTTAGTAAAAAAAAATTGCAATAAAAAAAAAAAAGCTACCTAGTGGGAACAGCGACACTAATACAGCGATCAGAAAAATGATCGCTTAGTGACACTGGCAATAGGGAGTGAAAGGGTTAACTAGGGTGGTGATCAATGGGTTAAAACTTTATTAGGGGGGGTACGGGGGCTACCCTGGACCTAACACTAACTGCCTGTCACACTGACACTAAATGCAGTGATCAGTACATATATGATCACTGCATTCAGTGACACTGTGACAGGGGGGTGGGGGAGGGGTGATCGCAAGGGGTTAAATGTGCCTGCGTGTACTGGTGTCAGTGTAGTGTTGTGCAGACTCACTGTGTGATGTGATCTCTTCTCAGCGGCGGTTGAAAATACCGCAGAGAGGAGAGATCACATCACTTCCCTCTTGCTGTGGAGTAGGAAGTAACACGCAGGGGGAGCGCGCAAATTGGCTGAGAGCGATCCAGAGGGGGCGGACAAAAACAAACAGCTGCCCCCTCATCCCGGATCGCTCGGACAGCCACGGGAACCGCCGCATTTAACGGGGGGGGGGGACCCCCGACCCACGTCTAGGCAGGCACGTACAGGTACGTTGATGTGCCTGTCCGTGCCATTCTGCCAACGTAAATGTACATGCGGCGGTCCTTAAAGCGGGGGTTCACCCTATCGACAGGAAAAAAAAAAAAAATTTTTCTTTTACCTTTAAATCAGGCACTGTAGCGCGAGCTACAGTATGCCTGTCCCGAATTTTTTCCCCCCATACTCACCTTGTAGTCGTCCATCGAAGATACCGGGGAATGGGCGTGCCTCTGGAGACGGAGGATGATTGACGGCCGGCTCTGGCGCGTCACGCTTCTCCGGAAATAGCCGAAATAGGCTTGGTCTTCACGACGCGTGCGCATAGCCTGTGCGCACGCGCCGTGAAGAGCCGAGACCTACTCCGGCTGTCTTCGGGGAGAGTGACGTGCCAGGGCCGGCCGTCAATCATCCTCCCTCTCCATAGGCACGCCCATTCCCCGCGGGAGCCGAAATCTACGATGGACGACTACGAGGTGAGTACGGGGTTAAAAAAATCGGGACAGGCATACTGTAGCTCGCGCTACAATGCCTGTCTCGATGGTAACATCATGTGGGTCAGGGTGAACTACCGCTTTAAGTGGTTAAAGCTGAACTCCAGCTTTTCATAGACTTTTTTTTATTTTCATACACTTTACAAACTGCGTTTGGGCCAAGTGAACTATGTCCCTCACTAACATGTGAGGCCACTGGATGTGCATTATAAACTATATGTAGCTGAGTGTTCCGAGTTCGAGCCGAGACCTTCCTGTCTTATACCCGGAACACAGTAGAGTCTATCACAGCAGCGCTCAGCCATTCAGAGAAAGTTGTATTCTAGCAATGAATACAAAGCTTCCTTTGATTGGCTGATACAGAGGTTGTGACATCATCAGCCTGCCTCTCATTGCTAGAATACAGTTCTTTCTCTGAATGACTGAGCGCCGCTGTGATAGACCACACTGTGTTCCGGGTATGAGACTGGAAGTCTCAGCTCAATCCTTGAACACAGTGTGGCATGATGTATATAGCTTCAGCTACATACAGTTTATACTGCACATCTAGCAACCTCACATGTTAGCGAGGGACATAGTTCACTAGGGCCAAACAAACTATGTAAAGTGTATGAAAAGCCGGAGTTCCGCTTTAAAGAGGACCATCACCCTATAATGAATCTCCTCTTGCCCTGCCTCCTCCCCCTCCCTCCCTTTAAATTGGATACATGGGACCAGATTCAGATAGGAGATACGACGGCGTATCTCCTGATACGCCGTTGCATCTCTAAGGCCGGCCGGTCGTATCTATGCGACTGATTCAGAGAATCAGTTACGCATAGATATCCCTAAGATCCGACAGGTGTAACTGTGTTACACCGTCGGATCTTAGGCTGCAATTCCAGGCCGGCCGCTAGGTGGCGCTTCCGTATCTTTTACGTGTCGAATATGCAAATGAGGAGTTACGCCGATTCAGAAACGAACGACCGCCCGGCGCATTTTGTTTACGTTACGTTACCTTTTTCCGGCGGAAAGTTACCCCTGCTATATGAGGGGTATGTGCAGCGTATCCTATGTTAAGTATGCCCGTCGTTCCCGTCGTTTGCGTAAGTCGTTCGCAAATACGGCCGGACGTAATTTACGTTAACGTCGAAACCAATGACGTCCTTGCGACGTCATTTGGAGCAATGCACGCTGGGAAATTTTGCGGACTGCAGTTCGTTCGGCGCGGGGACGCGCCTGATTTAAATATTACACGCCCCCTACCTGCCGAATTTGAATTCAGCCGGGGGATTTACGCTACGCCGCCGCAACTTTACAGGCAAGTGCTTTCTGAATAAAGCACTTGCCTCAAAAACTTGCGGTGGCGTAACGTAAATCAGATAGGTTACGCGGATCTAAATCCGCTAACCTATCTGAATCCGGCCCATGTTATTTAAAAAATGTATTGTGCTGCAAAGCAGAACTTCTACAAATGCCATTTAGTAGAGAATGACATCTGGACCCCCCGATCCCCTGCCAGATTCTGCGTGTGCACAAATGTGCTGCAGGGCTTTGGGTCCTGGCAGCCCTGGTGTACAGTACATCTGTGTACACACGTGTTTCCCTGTACGTTCTCTGTACAATATGCATAGCATTACACTGACAAAGCTTGCACGTTTTTTGCGCACATACAGGCAATGCCTTGCGTATGTTGAAGGGTTCTTCCAGGACATGGGCAAGAAGTACAGGGGATCAAGTTCCATTTTATATAACATGAATGTGTCCACTTCCCTTATTCAATTACCTGCAAGCAAATATCATGTTTGTTTTTTTGCATTTGATTGAGTATCCAAAATGAGAAAAGCTTTACAGTATTTGCTAAGCTAAGGAAAAAGTTAAAGCTGCTATTCACATCTTGAAACCAGGGCCACTAAACTATATAATTCCTCCCCAGACCTTTGTTAAAGTGGACTTCCAGCCAAAAATACAACTAGGTCTTAAATAAAAGACCACCTTCCCCCCCTCTTTTTGGATAGATAGATATAGTATATATTCCAGTTGTTTTTTGTAGTACAAAGGTGTACTTTCATCCTAACCCTGCTGCGGCGAGGTACGTAATTTTCCCATTTGCATCGCACCTCCTACCCCCCCCCCCCCGCTGCATTCTGGGACCTGTGTGTGTCCCAGAAGATGACGGGGACCATTCAGACAGCGTAGACTCACCCACGCATTGACGGAAACCGGCTGTAAGGCTCAGTTCACATTGGAATTGGCTGCGGATCACACAGGAATGTTGTGCATCCCCATTCTCCGGGTTCAGGGACGAATCAGGGCCAAATCCATTGGAAACAAAGAAGAATGGAGGCACATCCAGAACTAAAATCGAAAGAATTTATTGAAAGTCCATAAAATCAAGTGAACATGACAAACATCAATCCAAAAAAGGTGCTCAGTGGACGTGTTTCGCACAGACGTGAGTAAGCACACCTGTGTGAAACGCGTCCACTAATTGATGTTTGTCATGTTCGCTTGATTTTATGGAATTTCAATAAATTCTATTGATTTTATTTATGAATGTGCCTCCATTCTTCTTTGTTTCCATTGGATTTCCCTGGCTGCGAACCAGGCAGGCACCCGGATCTCTTCAGCAGCTCATCAGATCCTTACAGGTGGCTTTGAGTGGTGTGTTCCCAGCTCTTTCTCTCACCGGTGGGATGAATCCTTGCCTGAATTCGGCCCTGAAACTGAGCCAAAGACTAAGGGCTCTTTCACACGTCCGTTCAGTTTTTCAGATCAGTTTTTTTTTCATCAGTTGATCCGTTTTTCCATCAGTTTTTCCATCAGTTTTTCGTCAGTTTTTCATCAGTTTTTCATCAGTTTTTGCATCAGTTTTTCCATCCGTTTTTTCATCCGTTTTTTCTTTTTTTTTTGGGGGCTTTTTACATAGAAAAACGGATGTTAGCGGAACGGATGATAAACGGATCATCCGTTAACGTCCGTTTTTCGTTCGTTCCGTTTTTTAGACGGAAGAAAAATAGGGTTTTCTTCCGTCCAAAAAAACGGAACTGAACGCAGACGGATGCTAACGGACGTTAGCGGATGCTCATCCGCTAACGGATGCTAGCCCATAGGGAAGCATTGCGGTCCGTTAACGGACGTCCAAAAAACGGACGAACGGAACGGACGTGTGAAAGAGCCCTTACAGCGTTTCTGTGCAGTGCGCTCCACAGCTGCCCCAGAGATATGTGAACCGGCTCCATAGAGAGCCTGTCACATTCTCCTGCAATGCGAATTGGATGTGGGAAAAATCCACATCTAATTTGCATACGCGTGAACTCAGCCTGAAGCCGGAAGGCTTCACTGCCGGTTGAAACATAAGGTGCTGCGCTGATACCAACAATTGCTACTGTGAGTACAAATAGTTATAATGATACCTCGTACACAACCTTCTCAGGAGGTATCAATATATGCAAATAAAAAATTGCATGCAATGAAAAAATGTGCAAATTGGCAAATATGTGCAAATATACAATTAAATACCTAACCAATAGGATGGAACAGCGTCCCTCCTAACTCAACCTTGTGCAAGTGCATAAACCAAACCAAGGAATAGTGGCACACTAAAACATGGAAGTCCTAAATCAGTCTATGGACAATGCACACACAGACAGGTTGAATTGAACTGAAGGGATCAGTCCCAGATTAGCTTGATGGTACTATGATGTGATGCAACAAGTGATCATCCATTCATCCATCCAGATTTAGCAGCTCATGTAAAATAAAGGAAACAAAACATAGTGCAATTAGGTTAGGTATTTAATTGTATATTTGCACATATTTGCCAATTTGCAAATTTTTTCATTGCATGCAATTTTTTATTTGCATATATTGATACCTCCTGAGAAGGTTGTGTACGAGGTATCATTATAACTATTTGTACTCACAGTAGCAATTGTGGTCCGGGTCTTAAGAGGTTAAATGGTGCAGGGTTCCCCTTAATATCCGTACCAGACCTGAAGGGCCTGATATGGAATTTGGGGGGACCTCATGCTTTTTTTTTGGGGGGTTTGGCCATTTCTTTCAATGACTTTGATCTGTATTGCCGGGACCCGACAATTCATGAATACCCGCGAGTAGTTTTAAATGACTTTTTTTCCTTTAGAAATTACATTTTGTGCAGGGACAGTTCTAAACACAGGAAACATGCAGTACTTTACAGGCATACTATAGACACCCCCCCAGGTACGAAATTTAGGAATATTTCACTTTTACTGTTTCACTTTAAGCATTATTTAAATCACTGCTCCCGAAAAAAACAGCTGATTTTAAAACTTTTTTTGCATTGATACATGTCCCCTGGGGCAGGACCCAGGTCCCCAAACACTTTTTATGACAATAACTTGCATATTAACCTTTAAAATGAGCACTTTTGATTTCTCCCATAGACTTTTAAAGGGTGTTTCGTCACTTTTTGAATTTTCCACAAACACCCCAAATTGTTCGCTGTTCGCCGAGCCAATGTTCGAGTCAAACTCATGTTCGACTCGAACATAAAGCTCATCCCTAAAGGTGACATATTTCCTTCCACTGCAGATCGCTTTTTGGAAGGCAAGTGAAAACGAGCACTTACAGCAATTTGAGCACTGCTAATACATGAACATTTTTTTGTAGATAACAGTTTTCTGGTAATAATCATACAGTATAAGGCTGTTATTTTTACCCATTCAAGGAAAAGCAATACATTTGTAGAGCTTTTCAATACATGGGCTGCCAGAAAGGTGACCTCTTGTAAAAATGACCCTACGGTGACAGAGTCCTTGTAATCTACCCAACCCTAGCAGCATATACTCATGTTTCCTCTGTTCCCCCACCAGTCCTTTCAGCATCAGGAGCCGAAATTAAAGGCTAAATTCACCTTTTGAATTTAATTCATTATACAGTCAAGGAACCCCAGGAGTTTAAAAATAAAAAAAACATGCAGCTTTGAAAATACCCATACTTGTAGGTCATTTGCGAAACTCTAAAAACCTGGAGGAAAAACTCTCAATGTTAGCATTCTTCTATAATGCAATGTTTCTACATTGATTGATCGCTCCCTGCATTACAGGTTCCTTGTTTAACATCTGCATATACGCAGCACGCTTTGCTCTCCCCCTGAAGCAGCAGTGGCTGAGCTAGCGTTGGTGTGAGTCAGTCTTATATTCTTTTCATTAAAAAAGTGGATGTAAACCCGAAATGTTTTTTTTTTTTTTTATGTCATAATGTACAGTAAAATATTTCCTATCATCTGTGCCCAGTCTTGCCACACAGAGTTAATCCAGCTCTGAGCAATCCTCTTTTATTGTTCAGTGAAATAAAACGGACTTACAGAGAAAAACCTTAGTACGTTCCGCCCCTTTGCTGTGAGTGACAGGTTATTTACGTATCTCATGCACTAGCCTGGAGACAGGCATTATTTTTTAATTCCCGCCCCCACGTCTTTTCTGAAGTCATGTGGTTACTTTTCTGGATTTTGACTGCATGTTAGTGATCATAGCAGAATTTAGTGTAAGGAATGCACAGGAAAAAATGCATGCTGACAAGGGGAGTGTAGAGGAGGTCTACTGACATCACGACTCCACCCACAGAGCTCCAGACAACAGACCCACCCACAGAATCTGCAGTTTTTCAGTTCTTATAACAGACATGAGACATTTGACAGGTGAGGATACATTCAGGAGGCATCTATATGCTTATAGATCAGCACTATGGCAGTAGTTTAGAAAGGATGAGAGTGGGTTTACATCCACTTTAAGGCTACTTATACACTGGGGCGGGGTTGTGTTAGCGGTAAAGTAACGTGCAATCGGGGCACCTGAGCTGAGTCACAGCTCCCTATGTCCATTCAGACACAGTGCCCCCCGACCTGGCTCCACCCCTCTCTCCCGTGATTGGCTAGCTTACTTTGATTGACAGCAGCCAGTGGCGCTGTTGCTGTGTCTCAGCCATTTACGAGGGAGAGTCTGGACAGCTGAGACACTCGTGGACATCGCTTGACAGAGAGGGACCTACGTCGTTTCCGTAAGGCTTTTTTTCGGCGTAAAGTTACCCCTGCTATATGAGGCGTACTCAATGTTAAGTATGGACGTCGTTCCCGCGTCCAATTTTGAAAATTTTACGTTGTTTGTGTAAGCCGTTCGCGAATAGGGCTTTGCGTGGAATTATGTTCACGTCTAAAGCATTGGCATGCTGCGGGTTAATTTGGAGCATGCGCACTGGGATACCCCAACGGACGGCGCATGGGCCGTTAAAAAAAAAACGTCAATTACGTGGGGTCAAGTCAAATTAACATAAAACACGCCCACATCTTTATCATTTGAATTCGGCGCCCTTACGCCGGCAGATTTACGCTACGCCGCCGTAACTTTAGAGGCAAGTGCTTTGTGAATACAGCCTCTCAAAGTTGCGGCGGCGTAGTGTTACTACGATACGCTACGCCTGCCTAAAATTACGATCCGCTACGTGGATCTGGCCCACACTATTAAATTACCATTGTCCCTTCTAGTTCTGTAAGTGGATGATGGCATTGTAATTATTTTAATAAAACATCTAAGTACCTTTTTCCAAATCGATATATAGCTGTCACATCCCTTTGGGATACAGAGTAAAAATCGTCATAGAAATATTGTATATTTTAAATAAAATAGTTAATATTATTTGGCAATAGCATGGTGTGTGCAGATTTTTGTCAGTTACGGGGCTGTGTCACACCCCTCAAGCCTTAGCCTAATGCCGCGTACACACCATCACTTTATGTGATGAAAAAAAACAACGTTTTAAATCATGAAATAAAACGACGTTTTTTAAACTTCATTTTCAAAAACGACGTTGCCTACACACCATCGTTTTTTCAAAATGCTCTAGCAAAGTGCGGTTACGTTCAGCACTCTTTTCCATTGAAACTAGCTTCAGAACTTGCTTCTGAGCATGCGCGGGTTTAAAAACGTTGTTTTAAACGTCGTTTTGCCCACACACTATCATTTTAATTGACACAAAAAACGACGTTTTGAAAAACGACACAAAAAAGCATGCTTAAATTTTTTTTTGTCGTTTTTCACAAGACATAAAACGACGTTTTCCCCCACACACGGTCATTTTAATTGACGTTTTTCAAAACGTCATTTTTTTTCATCACAGTGATGGTGTGTACGCGGCATTAGAATAACAGGGAGGTGAAGCCTCCATCAATCAAGATGTCATATGCTGCCCCCATTGTGTTTAGCTGGTTAGTGGGCATGGAGGAGGAAGGAGGGGGTGGGCTGTCATTTACCACTGTGTATACACCCACATGGGCTGCTTAGATGTGATAGGGAGAAATTGCTCAGCATAGAAGATCACTGAAAATTGAACACATGCAGAGTTGCCATCACAACTGCAAAATCCCTAGCTGAATTAGGGACATGAACAGAAGTTGGAAATAGAGAGCAGCAGGATCAACCAGGTTTTGCAGAAAACAGAAAACAAATAGAGTCCACCTTTTGCATCTGAACTCACAGAGTCCACCTTTTGCATCTGAACTTGAAGAGTCCCCCTTTTACATCTGAACTCGCAGAGTTCCTTTTCACTGTAAGGGGAGACACTGCAGACTCTGATGTATGGGAGCACTATGGGGACTGCAACATAAGGGATGCTCTGGGAACCCTAAATTTAAGGGGGAACACTGAGAACTCTCATTTACGGAGAGGAATCTGATGTAAGGGGGAACACTGTGGCTTCTGGTGTAAAGGGGAATTCTGATGTAAGGAGTGCTCTGAGAACCCTGAATTACCTTAGTGTACTCCCTCAGAGGTGAGTGAGTAAGGAGGAAGACAGGGATGGATGGTGACTGGTAATCTCATGAGATCCATTCTCATAAACGGAACACTTTGCAGCTAAACTCCTTCTCCTCCTCCTGAACAGGGCTAGTATTTGCTGCACCCCCTGGTGCGCTCATCACATTATTCTTCTACATACCACAGCTGGATCTATTTACACCTTATGGAGGAACAGGTCACAACTATGCTACCTTCTCTCCCAAGATGTATTAATGTAAATGGAGTAATTGCTTATTGCTGAGCTCTCAGACTGAGCCCCAGAGGCAGTGATACGAGAATTGTTGATAAATAGCTTAGGAAACCTACCTAGTGTATACTGGGATTTGATGCAATAGATATCTCTTCCCTAAGATGCAAGCCTTATGTGAAGCACAAAAACCAAACCCCCCGTTTAGAAATTTCTCAAAAAGGTTGCTATGGGGTACTGTACTTAGTACATCAGCAGTGTTCAACAGTGTTCTTTTAGTACATTAAAGCCTATCTCTAATCACTTGCCCCCTGGAAGATTTACCCCCTTCATGACCAGGCCTTTATTTATTTATAAAGGGTACAAAAGGCAACCATCAAATCACATCAAATTCTGGACAGCTAACAAGTAGTCAAGATATATACCGGTAAGTGCATAAGTGCATTAGTGTGAATCAAATACTATATGAAGAGAACTAGTACCAACATACAAGCAGGAGTAGGACTACTAATCTGTGCTCAAGGTCGGTTACCTGGGTTTTTATTGGATTAAACATAAAAGACCAAAAAGAGAGAGAGAAATCAGAAGGGTGGGGAAAGAGAAGAGAGGAGGTAAGCGCAAATGGACTGCGCTACATTTAACTGACAATTGCGTTGTCATGCAACGCTCTACCCACACAAAGTTTATATATATTTTTTCATACAAATAGAGATTTCTTTGATGTTTTTTTTTTTTTGTAGTATATAAAAGAAAAAAGACTGACAATTAAAAAAAAAAAATTATAAGATTTTTCACTTTCCGTGCATTTCTGAACGGCGCCCCTCCCTAACCTCAGGCCAAAAGCGGTACTGCACACCGATTTGGCCTGAATCCTGCTCTTTTTGCTAGACAACACTCGCAGACCAAGTTAGGATTTTTAGAAATGCAGTGCTCGTATTGCGAAACGCTCGTTAACTCGCAATCCGAGGTTCCACTGTATTTCATTATCATTGCTCTAATATTATCACACAGAATTTATATAGCACCAACAATATAAAAGGAGACAGTATAGTTAGAATACAAATCAAGACAATAGGGTTAGGAGAGCCTTGCTCATTAGAGCTTACATCATATTACACAATGCTACTAAATTGATTGCAAACGATCACATTGTAAAACAAGCCATTCAGCTTAAAATAGAAATAGAAGGCAAACATTTTTTGTATAGATATAAAAAACAATGTAAATACCTTTTCCCCCTTTTTTAAAAGTGACCACAGATCCTCTTTTAGCAGCTTCATAAAAGCTGGGGGGGGGGGGGGGGGGGGGACACCATCACACTGAGATTCCCAGTGAATGGCTGTGCAATGGGGGCGTGTCAGGACAAGTCTGATCATTGGAGGAGAGCACACAAAGTTCCCAGCATAGCTAGAGAACTGACCAAGCATTGTTCTCCTGCTTAGTGTGGTCAGTTTTTAATAGGAAAGCAGCGGGACTGGCAGGAAAACTAGGGATTTCACATAAAGGAAGCAAAACAAAGAGAACAGGATACTTTCTCATACAAGTACATGGTACAGCAGACACATATCAGGAATATGAAGTATTGGGGTAACAAACACTTTAATGTGGGGGCATCTGGCTGCCAGGCTGTCTGAGGGCCTATCCATAAGCAGGAAAGCAGTGCAGTGTTGGGACTGCAGGCTTGTAGTCCAACCAGACGTATCGATTCAGCCGAACGGGGAACTAGCTGTGGTCAGAGGTAGAAAGGGGAAGCTGTCGCCATGAAGGGACCATCCATCCACCTTGTTACCAGAGACCACTGTGAGTAAGCTGAGGACAGTACCAGAGCAGACTTTGCTACACTTATATAGGATTTATAAAGCGCCAACCGTTTGCGCAGCGTTTTAAAACATAAGGGCAGACGGTACAGTTATAATACAATTTATACAGTAGGAATCAGAGGGCCCTGCTCAATACCACTTACAATCTATGATTCATAGGTGTGCGCAGCCTATTACATAAGGGCGTGCACCCCAAAGCTCAAACTCACGTGTCTTTATAAATAGATAGATAGATAGATAGATACCGGTAGATAGATAGATAGATAGATAGATAGATAGATAGATAGATAGATAGATAGATAGATAGTGTCAATAGGGCAGAGATTGGCGTCAATAGTTTATTTAAATTATTTGTTTATTTTTACAATTTTTTTTTACTATTTATTTACTTATTTTTTTATTTTTTTTACAATGTTTTTTATTTTTTTATTTTTTTTTTAGGAGCCACATTGGGGTACTTTGATGAAATATCAGGGATCCAAACAGACCCCTGATGTCTCACCTATGACACAGAGAATGGGACTGAGGACAAAGATTCCCCAGTCACTTTCTCTGCAGCAAAGCAGCAGGGGAAATCTGCGCAACACCCTGTGTGCACGCCTATGCTAAGAGTATTTGTTTTTCATTGCTCTTTGTACAACACTATTCTTAAAGCGGTTGCAAACCCGCATTAAAAAAAAAAAGTTTTTTTCCTCCTGTAAGGGAAAAGTCATAATGAGCTAATATGCATCGCATATTAGCTCATTATGAAATACTTACCTCGGCGTGTCTTCCGGGTATCGCCGCTCCAGCGCTGTGATTGGCTGGAGCGGCGATGACGTCACTCCCACGCGTGCGTGCGGGAGATTTAAAACTCGGCAAGGTCCGGCGGCTGCCGGTCCTTTCGCCGTAGATCCCCCCTGCGCATGCGCAGGGGCGCATTGCGAGGGGAATATCTCCTAAACCGTGCAGGTTTAGGAGATATTCTCCTTACCTACAGGTAAGCCTTATTATAGGCTTACCTGTAGGTAAAAGTACAAAAAGTGGGTTTACAACCACTTTAATACAGGTTTAAAATCATACTTTAAAGGGGTTGTAAAGGTTCGTTTTTTATTTTCTAAATAGGTTCCTTTAAGCTAGTGCATTGTTGGTTCACCTACCTTTTTCTACGATTTCCCTTCGAAATGTTTTTTTTCTTTGTCTGAATTTCTCACTTCCTGTTTCTCCTCAGTAAGCTTTCCACCATCATCCGAGCGGTGGTTAGTCAGCCAGAACAGCTTACTGAGGAGGAACAGGAAGTGATAAATTCAGACAAAGAAAACAAAGAAAAAAATCATTTAGAAGGGAAATTGAAGGAAAAGGTAAGTGAACCAACAATGCACTGGCTTAAAAGGAACCTAGTATTAGAGATTTGTATCACCAAGAGCTCTTTCTATGATACCCAAGCAAGATCAGTTTCTATGAATGAAGCAACGAGAAATATCTAGCAGACCTGAATGATGCAGTAAGGTTAATTCACAGCCAGGCGATGAGTGTAATAGTGTAAATTCTCTGCAGGAATGGGCTTGGCCAATGAATGTTGGATGTCGGACAGCACGGTAGAAGTACAGTCTGGGCAGGGAATGAATAAAAACCGCTGTCACTCGTCATCACACGAATGGAGAGAGCGCACATCCAAATGAGTCTGGCAAGAAACATGTTCCACTGACGATACTTGGGTCATGCGAGTCGTGATTAGTGGAGGGCATGGTCTCTTCTATGTGGTTAAGGTTCCTTTTTATTCCCCAACAAGCTAAAAACACTAGTGCCAGTGAATTCTTTCTGCTGCTTTCAGAGCTGCAACTGGAAGCTAGGACAAAACAAGTACTATCTTTATAGTTTCTCTCCCTGTGGTCCTTTTTTTTTTATATACAGGACAGATGAATTACTGTTGGGATATAATTGGCTGTGTTTCTGTAATATTCAGGGGAAAAAAAAAGGAGGAAGAGGTGTCTTTGTAATCTTGTTCTTCTACTTGGGTGGTCAGAAGCATGCCTGCCCCCAATTTGCCTCAATGAGTGTAGCATCTTCTGCCATAATGCTCTTCCTAATCAATCTGCCCCTATTTACATGTGTATTGTTAACCTTAATATGCATGTCCTAGACATGGGCTGAACACCTGGCTCTCTGTACTACAGCAAATCCCGCAGATTACTTGTATCATTTTTTTATTTCCAGATAAGCTCATAATCAAACTGTCTTTCTTTTATTAAAACATATCTTTTCTTATAGTTTTACAATACTACACACAAGAACAGCAAAAAAACAAGCTTCTAGATAAGCAACATAATAAAACACGTTTGTGGCATCATTTTCTAAAGTTGGTCGATTTACTAAAACTGGAGAGTGCAAAATCTGGTGTAGCTGTGCATGACGGCCAATCAGCTTCTAACTTCCGCTTGTTCAATTAAGCTTTGACAAAATAAACTGGAAGTTGATTGGTTTCTATGCACAGCTGCACCAGATTTCGCACTCTAAAGTTTTAGTAAATCAACCCTAATGGCCCATACACACGATCCGAATATCGTACGACGGATCGTACGATTTTTTTGGCTTAATAGTTGCAAGTAAAATGAAATAGGTTATTAAAGTCACGAAAATTCTCGTACGACCGAAAAAAATAATCGGAAGTGATGTCATGTGTTGTAATGTATTTGTATTGTATTTTCGGACGACAACTGTACTGACTAAACGAAAATCGTACGATCTGACATCGTACGAGGAAAATTTCCGTGCATGTCCGATCGAATAATATCGGATGAACTGTCGTGATCGGCTCTCGAAAGTAGTGTACACACGATCCGAAAATCGTACGATTCTTCATCGGACGATCGTTTTCGTCCAATATTCGGATCGTGTGTACGGGCCATTAGCCTAGGTTCACATTGGAGAAATTTGTCATGCGATTTAAAAGATCAAATCGCATAACAAGTCACAGCCTATTGGCGGCAATGGCACTGTTCCAATCAGTGCGACACTGATTTTGAGGCGCCGCACCGATCTAGAAAAGTCGTTTCTGCACTACTTTTGCCAATTTAAGGTGCGACTTCAATAGACATCTGTGTATGAAGCCACACAGATGTCTATGAAGTAGCACCTGAAATCGCACTGACCTTGCTACTTTGAAATCGCGCTACTTCAAGTGAAGTAGCGCGTTTTCAAAGTAGCATCAATGTAAACCAGAGCTAAGGTCTATTGATCACTTTTATTCATACCTGGGTATGGCAAAGTATGAGCGATCTTGTTGTTGCGCATACCGGCCAAACCATGAACAGGTAACACAAAAACCCCAGACTAGGGTAGATGGTGTTACTGATTTTTCAGTCCTACCCAAATGATATCCAGTTGGGCAGCCAAAAAGCAATAACGTGTACACTTTTTAAACATGTCCAGTAAATTAGATGTAAAATCATTTAGGCTGGATGGTAATGGGTTCACCTGTGCCACCTTTGAAATTTGTCCCTTACAGAAGTGTGACTTGGAGTTTTGCTCCTTTTTCACATAGGGGCATATTTTGAAATGAGTGAATGTAACATTCACCAAACATTGGGAATTAATTATTGTAATTTAAAGCCCGTAGATCAAGAAGATTCACCTGCAGCGAATGTTTTAGTGAATTTCGCATTTGCAGTTTTATAAATGTGCCCCATAATAGGGTTTCTTATGTCTCACATTTTGACCACTTTGGACCCATTTTTATGTTGGCATGTCTCTTTTTGTATGCTAGACAAGACAAAAAAGAGTCACATTTATTTATTATATATTAAAAATCCCATCTGGTAGCTGTGGGGGAGATTTACTAAAACTGGAGCACCCAGATTCTGGTGCAGCTTTGCATGAAAGCCAATCAGCTTCTAACTTCAGCTTGTTCAGTTGGCAACAAAACCTGAACCTGCGCCAGATTTTGCACCATGCAGTGTAATAATAACCCCCACTGTTACTACTTTTTTCACTTTTATTTTTGTAAGGTATGAGAATAAAATTAATAAAGCCTTTTTCCTTTTTTGTGTGCCTATTCACCTGCCCCTGCTGCTATCCCTTTTCACATCTTAGGTTAGTTTTAAGTACAGCTGTGGGTAGTAGGTCCCCATTTCTACTACAAGCTGGTCCTGGGCATGAGATGAGCATTGGATTTCTCAGGCCTTGGCAGAATCCATCAAGAAACTTGCTGGGAGATATTTTTTTGCCGAGGAAACGGGTCGTGTGTACATTTTCGAGGAAACTGTTGAGAAACTCGACGAGCCAAAAAGAGAGCAAGTTCTCTATTTCCTCGACGGGAATGGAGAAACTTGCCTTGTCGAGTTCCTCGACAGCCTAACAAGGAACTCGACGAGGAAAACGATGTGTTTCGCCCGTCGAGTTCCTCGGTCGTGTGTACGAGGCTTCACTTGATAAAGGCTAATCAGTAAGCCAATGTTATTCTTGTATTGTCAAAGTGTGGATGATCAATTCAAGCACTCAGTAGGCCAAGTAAGCTAATGATCATCATCTGCCTAGGAAACATGTACTGATAGAAGTATACAGGCTGCTCAAAGTCCAAAGACTCTCAATATGCAAAGTATTAAAGCCACAGGCAAAAAGCATTTTCAGGATCTGAACAAGACTACTTATTTCTTACATTAAAGTTTTCTTTATAGGAAATATTAATCGTTATATAGTGTATGTCAAGAATATATGAACATGTATTTGCTGTATAGAGTGTACAGATCACAATAACTACATTTCAAGCAATTTCAAGCAATCCATATACAGGAGGGTGTCGTTATGAGATGGTGCAATTGGAGTATATGCTTGCAATACAGCCAAAGGTTGGTTAGCTATTGACTTCCATTTGATTAGTGGTCATTCCTATCTAGTTACTAGGCCATCACATAACTCATGTAACTGGATGCTGTGTCCTTTTGGATCAGTAAAAAGCTGGTTGAACCTTTCCAACATACCCAATCTTTTATTCTAAAAATAAAATGTTATAATAGACACTAGATTCTGATGGATAAGTATGGGGAAGTACAGATAGTTCCTAAGATAACATCTAAAATGCAAACATTGCATACAAATGTATACTCAAATGGTTTCAACCTATAAGAATTGACATTATTTATAATGTTATTATTACATAAATGATTATATCGTATAACTTTTTATTTTTCTATATACATCAGAGTCCCAGTCTGCCAACTAATAAACTGAACTTGGACTATGTTTATGCTGCATATGGTGAAAAGGTATAGACAATGTACAGTATACTAACTTCACAACTAGCCTAACAGGTAAGCAAGTTCTCTGCCCACAGGTCTTAACATGCTCTGCTAGCCAAACATGTAAGCCAAGGCTTGAAAATGCCTACACTTTGTACCGGCTAATGTTACCTTTAGCCAAACACTGAAGCTTTATGTATATACTCTTTACTGGAAACTTTTTCGGAGCTGCTTATTTTCATAGCTTAAAGATCCCATTCAGCACTTTTTGTTCTGAAGGGTGATCCCAGACACCTGCAGTCCCTTTCCTGAGCTTTCCTACAATGACAAAGTAAATACACAGATGTGATTTGCCAGCCAACGCTGCAGGGGTGAAGGATCAGCATACAGTGACAAGCAAGCTGAAGTTCATCAGCTGAAGCTCCTGGCAGAAGACCTTCCATCAGCCTGTTTTCTGGCACTAGGTTTGGTCTGGCTTCCCCGATGCAGTTCTAGGAGACACGATCCCCTTGGATCTCACATTTATTACACATATAAGCGTGAGAAGTGAATAGGAAGTAAAACAATTCCACTTCATTGTATGTTTTTCTTTCATACGGCTAATCCGGTTTACACATCACGCCTACATAGTTCAATAGGACTTTATACACTTGGGCAGAGGCAAGAGATTATAAAAGGTATAATGTGTGTGTCTGTGTGTGGGTGAAATAAAGATGAAATCACTGAGAATGGGACATGTTCAACTGCCACTCATCTGCCTGTCACTTTGCTGTCATTGGGGACTTTGAAAGAGGATCTGATTTCAAGGTTGTGTCCCACAATACCTTGTCCTGTCCAAATACATTATCACATTCTAGACATCTGCGGTGTTACTGTAAGAGCCCTAAACCAACACTAAATAGACCTTTCAACATAACCGATTTATCACATATAGACATTGCAGTCATAAACAGAGCTCATGTAACAATACAAACATTTATGAAAATAAAAACATCTATAAAAGAGCACATGTAACAATACAAAACTGAAAGGCTTATGGTAAACATTTATGAAAATAAAAACATCTATAAAAGAGCACATGTAACAATACAAAACTGAAAGGCTTATGGTAAACATTTATGAAAATAAAAACATCTATAAAAGAGCACATGTAACAATACAAACATTTATGAAAATAAAAACTTCTATAAAAGAGCACATGTAACAATACAAAACTTAAAGGCTTATGGTAAACATTTATGAAAATAAAAACTTTTATAAAAGAGCACATGTAACAATACAAAACTAAAACGCTTATGTTATTGTAAGTATAAAAAATAAATAAAAAATAGATCTATGTGCTCTGATTACATAAAAGGAAGTTATCCTATTGCAGAATAGACAAACACAAGGCTTTTTTTTTTTTTAAGGGAAATTTTATAAAACTGGAGCAGATGTGAACAGTAACCAATCAGCTTTTAGCTTTGGCTTGTTCAGTTAAGCTTTGAAAATGAAAGACAGGAGCTGATTGGTTGCCATGCACAGCTGATCCAGATTCTGGCTGCTTCAGTTTTAGTAAATTACTTTTTAAATGAGAGATAGAGATCATGTAATATCACTTTCTATATATATATATATATATATATATATATATATATATATATATATATATATATATATATATATATATATATACACATACATACATAGATAGATATATATATATATCTATATATAAAGATATATCTATATTGATATATATGTTGTGTATACTACATGATCTCTCTCTTTTAAAGGGGAATTTATTAAAACCGATCATGCATTTTATATATATATATATATATATATATATATATATATATATATATATATATATATATATATATATATATATATATATATATATACTGTATATAGGCACGATCACGTTTTTGGCCATGCATTACGCCACTATTCCCCATTGATCCTGTATCCACACAACTTTGTCCATTCCCTGCCAACTCTCCCCTGCCCTCTCTTTGCTCCAACATCTAAGCCCAGCAGCAGTAGCAATATCATAACACAAGCTGTGCCATTTGCCAAGATCTCACATCACAGAGCCACTTTTTTTTTTCCAGTCCCAGCCTAATCTGGACTGTATCTGAGCATGCAATGCAGCATCATTTTACTTACCATCGGGCCCCTTCTCTCATGTGCTAAGCCCCGGTGAAATTTGAAGGCAAGATGATATTATTTTTTCCCTGTATCCTTAGGAAAGGGGGGGGGGGGGACCCTGGTGCTACTCCGCTCTTTGAAATCACATCAGTTCCTTGCCATCAGGAACTGAGAGTGTAATAATCCTTCTGGTTTGCAGGCATTCTGCAGAGTGCTGGAAGGTCTCACAATTACATGACTGTTTCTATTAAGCAGCTCCATCGTCTTCCATGTGGGTGGTCTGGCTCTAAATAGGCAGGACCTGTCAGGGTCACGTGACTGGTAAAGAGAAAAAAGGCAAAAGAAACACTACAATAAACTCTACAAGGGACAGCCAAGTAAACTCTTTTAACATGTTATCTGCCTTAGCTCAGGGTAAACATAGTCAATAGCCTCTAAGCGGTGTGTTCGTAGCTTCCCTTTATTCTTTTCGTTTTATTTTCAGTAGATGGGAATCGTGAGCAAACAGAAACTTTCAGCTCATGACAGAAGGCTATTAAAGTAGGGATTACAACAGGGAAATGAGTTACGAATATATATATAAAAATAAATAAATAAATTAAAAACCTTTAAGCATATACAGGCATAGTAGGGGTCTAGTCCTAATAAAAAAATCACTTTGTGAATGTCTCAACATACGTGCAAGCGTAACAAATAATTCCTGCAATGCTTGTAATAGGTGTGTAATAGTTTCCTCCAGGCGAATGTAACAACCCCTAATATTCGGTCCTAAGAGAAAAATAGCAAACATTCGACCATAAGAGTGAAAAGGCTAAGAATGTTTGACCAGCAGGGGAAACAATATGAAGCCTCGTACACACGACCGAGAAACTCGATGGGCGAAACACATCATTTTCCTCGTCGAGTTCCTTGTTAGGCTGTTGAGGAACTCGACAAGCCAATTTCTCCATTACCGTCAAGGAAATAGAGAACATGCTCTCTTTTTGGCTCGTCGAGTTTCTCGACAGTTTCCTCGACGAAAATTTACACACGATGGGTTTCCTCGGCAAAATAATATCTCCCAGCAAGTTTCTTGCTGTTTTTTGCCGAGAAACTCGGTCGTGTGTACGAGGCCTGAAAGAGACTTCTGTACTGTGTGCAGCCAATGGGGATTTATGTGCGAACAGCCGAGCGAAAGGTTGTTAAGCCGAAGTTATCTCCAACTGCTTTGTGAAGCAAAACATTTAGCAGTGGTATTATTACTACTGTTAAAAATGAGGCCCCGTACACACGTCCGAGGAACTCGACGGGCAAAACTCATCGTTTTGCTCGTCGAGTTCTGTGTGAAGCCGCCGAGGATCTCGGCGAGCCAACATTCCTCATAGAACAACGAGGAAATAGAGAACATGTTCTCTATTTGGCTCGACGAGGAACTCATCGGCTTCCTCGGCCGAAAGTGTACACACGCCGGGTTTCTCGGCAGAATTCAGCTCCGACCGAGTTTCTGGCTGAATTCTGACGAGAAACTTGGTCGTGTGTACGGGGCCTGACAGTTTCCTTCTGGTTGTTAGGGAGTCAGCACCCGCTGGCATCCAAGCAACCAGTGACTTAACTCCACCAGGCGCATTCAACTGTCAGCCTGAAATTCACGACTGACAGGGGAATGTAAACAAACAACAGGGATAGCATAAATAAAACAAGGACCCCCCCCCCCCCAAAAAAAAAATCATAACAGGCCTTTTAAGTCTGGTATAGATTTTATGGGGAACCCCGTGACAAAAATGACATAGGAACCCCCCAAAGTAAAAATCAAACCTTTAGAGTTTGATATGGATTTAAAGGGGGAACCTCACAAAAAAAAGTGTGAGGTCCTCCTTCAAACGCATTCCAGACTTAAAGAGTATTATGTTGAACACTCAATGTCAGTCTCTTGCCCTTTGGAAGGAACATGGAAGTGTCCATCTACTTATATATCATTGAGGCAAGTGTGGAAACTAAAGCACTTGAAATCCAATTAAACACAGGAAGATGGTAGAATTTCCATGAAGAAAGGGACCTAGTGGTATTGGCATCCACCACTTCAGTGCTGATCAAGATATCAGTACATATAACTGAACCAATTGGCAACCAAAACATATGGACACCAGCATTGTTACTTGACTTATCAGTTTGCACTAAAGTCAATGCCTCATTCACTTGAGGCATATTAATGCTGAAGTAAATGCAGACAGTGTACGTTCAGGGACATACACCTGCACCTACACAGATGTCATATTGGGAGCAATGGCTATGTCCATGCAGCCACTGTGTACCAATTGACATCAACAGGACTGCCATGGGGATGCATGGAACACCTGTGCATTACTTAATGGGGGTAAAGACAGCTCTCACATGGGGTACACCCCATTGATGATATTGATATGCTCTGTGTGAACGAGACCTAAGACCACACTAAAAAGAGGGTGTTTGCAGGGGTCAGGGTATGGTGGAGATGACTATAAGGGGTTGGGGGGAATAGGGTAGGGTGACGAGGGGAATAAGGGGTGAGGTGGGATCACGGTAGGGTGGATAGGATTATAAGGAGTAAGCAGAGATCATGGTAGGGTGGAAAGCAGTATAAGGGATTATGGGGCATAAAGGGAAGGGTGGAAATAATTATAAGGAATGAGTGGGTTATGGTAGGGTGGAGAGGAGTAAATGAATGAGGGTGGTGAGGGTAGGGTAGATAGGAGTAAAAGAGGTAAGGGGGGAACAGGTTAGGCAGAAGAGGAGTATAATGGATGAGAGGGATCAGGGTAGGGTGGGGAGAAATACAGGGGTGAGAAGTCTTGTGTGGGGTGGAAAGAAAAAAGTAAAAAAAAAATTGAAAAAAAAAACAATGCAGAATGGGGTGGGTGGTGAACTCATGCGGCAGTGTAAACCGCTACCACACAGACCAGGAAGTGAAGATTATCACAGCCCAGCCAGCAATGTCCCCTCTGGGGTCCCATAGCTTATTACTACCTTCTCCTTTTTTTGTGTCTGCAAGTGTATGTGCACACACACAAAAAGTGCACTTAGGGTGTGTCATATGATCCCCTCCTGAAGATGAAGGTCCCCTCCCTGACCCATCGGGGGACAAGACTCCCGACAAGGGCAGGGCACACCGGTCAACCTAGCCAAAAAGCTCAGCATACCCTCCTCTTAATAGTTAGCCAAAGCCAACCAACATGTACTATGTAAGGGGCCAGTGGCAGCCGGTGGTAATTTATTTGGGGGGGCAGCAAACAGTAACAACCCCCCTGGTCGGTCAGGTGGGTCTGGTGCACTTACCCTATCTATGGTGGACAGTGTTTCTTCCGGGCTTTACCAGCGGCTTCCCCCTTGCTCGGCGTTGGTGGCTTTCCCTTCCCCTGCTCTCCACAGGCATCGTGGTGGATTCCATTTCCTCTCTCCTCCTCAGTGCCCAATCTGGAGTCTTCTCTTTTCAGCCAATCAGAAAACGGGTCTCAGACCTGCTTCTGATTGGTCGGATTGAGAATCAGTGTTTCAATAGGGAATATTCATTCGCTGTTGTACCACCTGGGTGGACTCTTGATGCAATGCTCTGCGCCTCTGCTTTAAAAAAACACCCCGCCGCTGTAATTCACACGCCTGGCTTCCTGAAAGGGGTTGGACGCATTAGTAGGGGGTGGCGGTGTCCTGTCAGAATAGCGGCCGTGGATAGAGCATGGGGGTAGCGGCCGTGAAAAGAGGAGGCAGCATTCTGGCCCCTCTAATCGACAGGCTCTCCCAAAGAGAGACCCCCGACGCAAGGGAAGAATGGCTTCTAAGGACCACACATGCTCCCCCTAGACTTCAGGGTAGGCCCAAAGATCCACATTCTATAATCCAAGTGAAAAAACACACATATAGGTGTGACACACGCATAAAGAAAATTAATAAAAGAAAATATAAAAGATGCCAGTGCAGGTGCATTGTCTAGGCCTTGAGTCCTGGTAACAAATTGCCCAGGTCTCAACCAAAAGGCATAGCCCTTGAGGCATGGTGCAGAAAAACAGGTTAGGGTATCATATACAGTGGGGTGCCAAACCCATAGTGCTACACCCAGGAGGTGCATGACAATGGCAGGCCCTCTGCCAGATAAGGTAGCACAAATTGAATCAGGAGACACTGCGCCTCTTGGAACCCTCCACACTGGGGAAATACTCCTGACCCCCACCTTACCCAGTGGATGCTTCATTCGGTTTCTTTTCCACAAGGAAGATCCCTTAGGACCCTCACAATACCAGCAGGGATGCTATACAGCCAGCCTTCCAAGTCTGAAGGATACAGTAGATTGACAGTGGAGCACCCCTACTTGACACTGATAAGAAAAGATACTACACTTGATGAGAAGAGCTACATAAATGTACAAGAAAAACAGTCTTTCACTATGGTGGGGACATTGAAGTATACATTCCTCTAGTGCACAGGCTAATGTAAATGAATCAGTGTAGAGCTCTGTACAGCATTGCAGAATATGTCAGAAATATATAAATGTATTGTGTATAGTGATGAGATCATTAGAGTGTAAACTCCTCTGATGTAGACACTTATTTGACTGGCTCAGTGTTTTCTGTACAGCACTGTATGTTGGAGCTATATAAATGCATAATAATAATACTGTGTGAATGTTTAGAGGGCTTTAGAGTGTAAGCTCTTCTGATGCAAAGACTAATGTGATTGGCTCAATATTCTGTGCACAACACTGCAGAATTTGGCAGAGCTATACATGAAATACACACACATATATATATATGTATATATATATATATATATATATATATATATATATATATATATATATATATATATATATATATATACCGTATATATAAAACAAGTCTGGAAGTTTGGGGCTTTTCCTCTCCTGCTCCCAGGACAAACTATTTTACAACACAACCTTATAGATGTAACATGTCTGTACCTTGGAGAAGGTGTCCTGGGATTTGCTGGCATTCTGTTTGGCCTCTGAACCCTCCTCTGTTCTCTTCAGAATATTCTATGTGAAGGAAAAAAAAGAAGTATCACTGGTTGGACTTGTGGATAGATGGAGCAGAGTGTTACACGGGGTGAATCAATACGTACCATGTATGAGGACCATGTTCACCCACAGAGGGATTCACATGTGTTCCATGCATCCCTGTGCAGGCAGTCTCAGGCCTCGTATACACGACCAGTTTTCCTCGACAAAATACATCAAGAAACTTGGTGGGAGAGCTTTTTTGCCAAGGAAAACGGTCGTGTGTATGTTTTTCATCGAGAAAACTGTTGTGGAACTCGATGAGAAAATAAGAGAACAAGTTCTCTTTTTCCTCAACGGGAGTCTCAATTTCCTCGTCGTGTTCCTCGTCGGTCTGGTTTTCGACGAGAAACATGTTCATGTGTATGCTTAGAAACCCGCGCATGCTCAGAATAAAGTATGAGACGGGAGCGCACCTTCGGTAAAAGTAGCGTTCGTAATGGAGATAGCACATTCGTCACGCTGCAAAAATGATGGCATTGTTTAACCACTAGAGGGCCGCGCTATAGACGAAAGACGTCCACAACGCGGCTCTTAAGTGCCGAGTGGACGTCCCTGGACGTCCTGCTATTTACATTCTCCGCGCGCGCCGCTGGGGGCGCGCAACGGGGAAACACTGTGCCCGGCGCATCGCTGGGAAGCCGATGCGCGTGCCTGGCGGCCGCGATGTCCGCCAGGTACCCACGATCGGCGGTGACAGCAGGGACGTGGAGCTCTGTGTGTAAACACACAGCTTTACGTCCTGTCAAGGAAAGAGGAGGCCGATGCTGTGTCCCTTGTACATAGGTCACCTCCCCCAGTCAGTCCCCCTCCACACACAGTTAGAACACACCCAGGGAATACATTTAACCCCTTCCTCACCCCCTAATGTTAACCCCTTCCCTGCCAGTCACATTTATACAGTAATTAGTGCATTTTTATAGCACTGATCGCTTTTTTTTAATGTGAATGGTCCCAAAATTGCGCAATATCGCAGTAAAAAAAATAAAATAAAAAAAATCATAAATCTATCCTCTATTTTGTAGGCGCTATAACTTTTGCGCAAACCAATCAATATACGCTTATTGCGATATTTTTTAACAAAAATATGTAGAAGAATACGCATCGGCCTAAACTGAGGAAAAGAATATAAAATAAAAATAAAAATTGGGATATTATTATAACAAAAAGTAAAAAATATTGGCCCGGATTCACGTAGCACTTACGCCAACGTATCTACAGATACGCCGCGTAAGTGTCAATGTGCGCCGTCGTATCTTTGCGCCGTGCCCATAGAACTAGATACGCCTGAAAATAGGCTTCCTCCGACCGACGTAACTTTCCTAAGGCATGGACCAGGGAACAACCGTCGTATTTTACGTAGTTTACGTAGTAGTACGTGAATGAGGCTAGACGTAGGTTACATTCACGTCGTAGGCATTGAGCCGTCGTATCTTAGGGAGAATATTCGACATGATTCTGACCATGCGCGCGCATGCGCCGTTTGTTCGGACCATCATTTGCATAGGGTCACGCTTCATTTAAATGGATCACGCCCACCTTCCACCTACTTTGAATTAGGCGGGCTTACGCTGACGATTTTACATTACGCCGGCGCAACGTTGGGAGCATTTGCATTGTGAATTGGGTGCTTGCCTCTCTGCTTTACGTCGGTCTAGCGCATCTCATATGCGCTACGCCGACGTAAGGCAGAGCATGGTCAGAATAAAAATGCGACGATCTACCTGAATGCGTGCGCATGGTCAGAATAAAAATGAGACGATCTACCTGAATCCGGCCCATTGTGGTTTTTTTCAAAATTCTTTTTTTGTTTATAGCGCAAAAAATAAAAATCGCAGAGATGATCAAATACCACCAAAAGAAAGCTCTATTTGTTGGAAAAAAATTATAAAAATATAATTTGGGTACAGTGTTGTATGACCACGCAATTATCATTGAAAATGCGTCAGCTCTGAAAGTTGGTCTGGGCACGAAGGGGGTTTAAGTGCCCAGTAATGAAGTGGTTAAATGCTGCGCATTTAAATCATCTTTAGAATGGGACAAAAATTAACAATAATGATCTTCTTTTGCAGCTGATATTCAGCTGACTAACTTTTTCTAACATTTTTCATGCTGATCTCATGAATATTTTGGAATAATTTATATAGCCCGAATTTATTTTTATTTTTTTTCAAATACAGATCTTCATTTGTAATTATTATTTAATTTCTAGTCATCTCTATGTTTTTTTTTTTGTTTTTTTTTTGGTGTCAAGTTACCACCATTGTAACATTAGTGTTTGGTCTTATCTGATCTGTCCCTTTATAATTAGACCTTTTGTAGTTTTTTTTAAAGTTAACCTGCCTACTCACAAGCTACGTTTTTGATCTGATTAAAAACACATAGACAAGTATGAACTGTAGAACCTGCTGCCATTTGTGGACTTGTGTGTGGAAACTAAAATTGGGACATTGAGAAGTGCATACAGGAGGGAGCCCAATCTGGTCCTGGACTCCCAGAGGTCAGAGGTCAGGAACAGCAGCAGGTCAGATATATGTCCCAAGGTTGTGGTACTACAGCAGGCTGCCTTCTGTCAGACCACCTTGAAGCAAGGCCATCACTTCCTGGTCTTCCCTGCAGCCTTCCTTGCTGCCTTCTCTGCAGCCTGCTCTGCAACCTTCTCTGCAGCCTTCTCTGCAGCCTTCCTTCTCCGCTTGGCTGGAGGAAGTCGTATCTCATATAAAGCAATGAGTAGATCAAGAGAAAATGGGGGGGGTATCACTTCCAGACCCCCAAAAATATTATGAAGCAGCAGTAATAAAAAGAGTTATAGATTGGGTTCATAATACATCACATAAGAAATGGGTATCCCTAGAAGAGAACATGAGTAAAACGGAGCTAGGTCAGATTATCTGGATCCCGAAAAAATATAGAAATCTCCCTAAGGCATCTGCTTCAATTACAATAGAAACATTAAAGATATGGGATAAAGTAATTAAGGATACGAAAGGACAATATAATAGCCCATTGATGCCCTTAATGGGAAATGATTATTTCCCACCGGGGAAAAATAATAAACTGTACCTAAAGTGGACACATTCGGATAGACTGAGGTTAGGGGATGTTCTAATGGGGAATAGGCTATGCCAATTAGAAGAATTACGAGAGAAACATGGAATATCACAGTGGGATAGCTGGAGATATATGCAGCTCCAACATTTCACTGAATCCCTTCCGAAGCCGTTGCGAAGTGGTGAAAGATTAAATCCCTGGGAGAGACTGATAGATCAAGGAGGGATAAATGGAAAAGGGATGATTTCTAAAACATATAGGTTGCTGATATCCTCTAATGAGGAAGGGTCAACACATCCTCTGGAAAAATGGGAGATTGAACTAAAACAAAAAGTTCCAGAGAGGATGAAGAAGAGGACTATGGACTATGTACACTCCACTTCAAAGGATACAAAGGTGAAAGAAATGAACTATAAACTATTGACCAAATGGTACTATGTCCCCACCAAGATGTATAAAATAAATAGTGATACATCGTCCCTGTGTTGGAGGGAGTGTGGGGAAGAAGGAAATCATGCTCATATTTGGTGGCAATGTAGATTTGTTCAAACATATTGGGGGGAGGTACTAGGGCTAATAAAACAGATAGAAGGGAAAGAGATAGGACTGGATCCCTGGAAATGTTTATTTCATGCTATGGAAGGTCAGAGGAAAGAATATAGAGCATCCCTCACCCCATTTCTTTTAAATGCAGCAAAAGCATTAATCCCGAAAAAATGGAGAATTAAGGATCCACCAAGGATAAAAGAATGGCTCAGTGAGGTAGATAAAATAAGAGTAATGGAGGAGCTAATAAGCTATCAAGAAGAGGCAGAAATAAAATTCCAAGAAATCTGGGGGAAATGGACACACTTTAAGCAATCCCAGTTGTATCTGAAGATTATGGGGAGAGAAGAAAGTTTGCAGGCTGATAACTAGAAAGGGATCCCTTTTCTCTCTCCACCCCCCTTTTTTTCTCTCCTCCCCACATAATATGAAGTGACATGGGGGACAGAAGGTCCACCATCTCACTTCCTTAAAAATAATGACACATTTGTGGACACCTGGGTATATAAAGGAATGAGTTGGGTGCAGGGGGAGAAGCAGGTACAGACTATATGGAAGTACTTGAAAAAAAAACTTTTTTTTTTTTTTATTAACTTTTTCAATTTTTAATTTTTTCACTTCTTCACCTCCCCTCTTAATTTTTTCAATTTTAAATTTTTTCACTTTTTCACTTCCCTCCCCCCTTTTTTTTCCTCCTCTTCTTTCGGCGATTTATGGGGCTCACTGGAAGGGGGAGGGGAGAGGGGAATGTACCCCTAGTTTAAAGGACATCACTATAGAGGTAGTATCGTAAGGTTGGACCTATCCCTGTACCCGCACAAATGTTTTTTGTAAATGTTGTAATATGTAGTTTGTATATGTCAATGTTATATGTATGAAGAACTTGTGAATTTTATAATGATTGGTGATTTTAAAAAGTGTCTTTAAAGAAAGTATGTAAAGTTTTTCTATTTTATGTGAAAACAATAAAAATAATTTAAACAAAAGTGGGGCTGCATTAATATACAAAAGTGGGGCTGCATTAATATACAAGTGGGGCTGCATTAATATACAAAAGTGGGACTGCATTCATAGACAAAAGTGGGACTGCATTCATATACAAAATTGGGACTGCATTCATAGACAAAAGTGTGACTGCATTCATAGACAAAGTGGGACTGCATTCATATACAAAAGTGGGGCTGTATTTATATATACAGTGGGGCTGCATTTATATACAAAAGTGGGACTGCATTTATATACAAAAGTGGGACTGAATTTATATACAAAAGTGGGACTGAATGTATATACAAAAGTGGGACTGCATTTATATACAACAGTGGGCTGCATTAATATACAAAAGTGGGGCTGCATTCATATACAAAAGTGGGGCTGAATTTATATACAAAAGTGGGACTGCATTTATATACAAAAGTGGGGCTGCATTTATATACAAAGGTGGGGCTGCATTTATATACAAAAGTGGGACTGCATTAATATACAAAAGTGGGGCTGCATTTATATACAAAAGTGGGACTGCATTTATATACAAAAGTGGGGCTGCATTTATATACAAAAGTGGGACTGCATTCATATACAAAAGTGGGGCTGTATTTATATATACAGTGGGGCTGCATTTATATACAAAAGTGGGACTGCATTTATATACAAAAGTGGGACTGAATTTATATATACAGTGGGACTGAATTTATATACAAAAGTGGGACTGACATTATATACAAAAGTGGGGCTGCATTCATATACAAAAGTGGGGCTGAATTTATATACAAAAGTGGGACTGCATTTATATACAAAAGTGGGGCTGCATTTATATATGCAGCGGGGCTGCATTCATATACAAAAGTAGGACTGCATTAATATACAAAAATGGGACTGAATTTATATACAAAAGTGGGACTGAATTTATATACAAAAGTGGGACTGCATTTATATATAAAAGTGGGGCTGCATTCATATACAAAAGTGGGACTGCATTTATATACAAAAGTGGGACTGCATTCATATACAAAAGTGGGGCTGTATTTATATATACAGTGGGGCTGCATTTATATACAAAAGTAGGACTGCATTTATATACAAAAGTGGGACTGAATTTATATACAAAAGTGGGACTGAATTTATATACAAAAGTGGGACTGCATTTATATACAAAAGTGGGGCTGCATTAATATACAAAAGTGGGGCTGCATTCATATACAAAAGTGGGGCTGCATTTATATACAAAAGTGGGACTGCATTTATATACACAAGTGGGACTGCATTTATATACAAAAGTGGGGCTGTATTTATATACAAAAGTGGGACTGCATTTATATACAAAAGTGGGACTGAATTTATTTACAAAAGTGGGACTGAATTTATATACAAAAGTATGTACAAAAAAATAAAATGCCAGTTTATGGCAAAAAAAAAAAATTCTATACACCACAAATGTTTGACAAAGACCATGGCCCGGATTCTCAGAGGACTTACGACGGCGTAAGTATGAATCCGACCCGTCGTATCTATGCGCCTGATTCTTAGAATCAGTTACGCATAGATATCCATTCGATCCGACAGGCGTAAGTCTTTTACGCCGTCTGATCTAAACTGCATTTTTCCGTCTAATTCCGCGTCGAGTATGCAAATTAGCTAGATACGCGAATTTCCGAACGTACTCGCGGACGACGCAGTAAAGTTACGACGTTTACGTTAGGCTTTTCCCCGCGTATAGTTGCCCTTGCTATATGAGGCGCAGCCAATGTTAAGTATGGCCGCCGTTCCCGCGTCGAAATTTTAAAAAGTTACGGTGTTTGCGTAAGTCGTCCATGAATGGGGCTGGACGTCATTTAGGTTCACGTCGAAACCAATGACGTCCTTGCGGCGTACTTTGGAGCAATGCACACTGGGAAATTCAATGGACGGCGCATGCGCTGTTCCGCAAAAACGTCAATCACGTCGGGTCACAGTAGTTTTACATAAAACACGCCCCCCTGATCCAAATTTGAATTAGGCGGGCTTACGCCGGCCGATTTACGCTACGCCGCCGCAACTTACGGAGCAAGTGCTTTGAGAATACGTAAGTAACGTAAATCAGATACGTTACGCCTGCCCAAAATTGCGCGGAGATACGATAATCTGGCCCCATGTGTGTGAATATGCACTAATAAAATTTTGGTCAAACCAACAAGAAAGTGTGTCTTGTTTTTCATAAATACCCTAGAAATTCTAATGTGTTTAGTTTTGGTGTTACCTGTGAAATGGTTGCTAGTTCATAATGAAAATACACTTGACACTACATGTAGTACACTAGGAAAAATTAGGAGACAGCTAAAATAAACACAAGCGAGACATCAAAAATGGATTTTAGGTTTTGGATCAAAATAATAAATTACAGATTGGCTGGCATAGGAATGGCCCCCCTACCCGTGAAATATTCAACATACTTATCCCGGACTGCGCGGGCACTTTGGGGGGGCAAGCCAGTACGGGCAGCTTCTAGGCCCAGCAAGGTGATTTCACCGGAGGCAAGTCCGGCCTCGGGCCCAACTGTGGCCATATAGGTAGGAGACTGTCTCCTTCAAAAATTGTGCAATATGCAGCAACAAAAAATAATATAGTTCCATTTTTTCTCCGCCATATGCATTGCGGTTAAAAACAGGCGGAACCGGCTGGCCATTATCCCAAAGGCGTTCTCCACAACTCTTCGGGCTCTGGCCAGCCGGTAGTTGAACACCCTCCTTTCTGGGGTGAGGGTCCTTTGGGGGAATAGCCTCATGAGATGCGGTCCCAGGCCAAAGGCTTCATCAGCCAGAAATACAAAGGGGAGTCCTTCAACATTCTCTGCATCCAGTGGCAATGCAAGGTCATCACTCTGGAGACGAAGCGCAAACTCCGTCTGCCTGAAGGTTCCCCCATCCGACATCCGTCCGTTCTTCCCCACATCCACATAGAGGAATTCATATTGTGCTGACACCACCGCCATCAGCACAATGCTATTAAACCCTTTGTAATTGTAGAATTGGGAACCAGAACGGGGTGGTGGCACGATGCGGACATGCTTCCCGTCAATGGCTCCACCACAGTTGGGGAAGTTCCACCGCGTAGCAAACTCCGATGCCACAGTCTGCCATTCATGTGGTGTGGACGGAAGCTGTGGAATCAAACCAAAAAAATAATAAATTTACTTTTGCACATAACATTGCAAGCAGGTTATACAAAAACATTATTGGCCAATATCATTCTAACATTTATTTTAACCACTTGCTTACTGGGCACATAAACCCCCTTCGTGCCCAGGCGAAATTTCAGCCTCCGGCACTGCGTTGCTTTAACTGACAATTGTGCGGTCGTGCGACGTGGCTCCCAAACAAAATTGACGTCCTTTTTTCCCCACAAATAGAGCTTTCTTTTGGTGGTATTTGATCACCTCTGCGGTTTTTATTTTTTGCGCTATAAACAAAAAAAGAGCGACAATTTAAAAAAATATATATATATTTTTTACTTGTTGCTATAATAAATATCCCATTTTTTTTAAACTATTTTTTTTCTCAGTTAAGGCCGATACGTATTTTTCGACGTATTTTTGTAAAAAAAAAAAAAAAAAAAAATCGCAATAAGCGACTGGTTTGCGCAAAAGTTATAGCGCCTACAAAATGGGGGATAGATTTATGATTTTTTTTTTACTTGTAATGGCGGGGATTTGCGATTTTTTTGTCAGGGCTGCGATATTGCGGCAGACGTATCGGACACTTTTGACACAATTTTGGGACCATTCACATTTATACAGCGATCAGTGCTATAAAAATGCACTAATTACTGTATAAATGTGACTGGCAGTGAAGGGGTTAACAGGGGTGAGGAAGGGGCTAAATGTATTCCCTCATTGTGTTCTTACTGTGTGGGGGGAGGGAACTGACTGGGGGAGGTGACCGATGCTGTGTCCCTATGTAAAGGGACACAGATCGGTCTCCTCTCTCCCTCACAGCACGTGGAGCTCTGTGTTTACACAGAGAGCTCCACGTCCTGCTGTGTTACCGACGATCGCGAGTGTCTGGCGGACATCGCGGCCGCCAGGCACTCGCATCGGCTCCCGATGCGCCGGGCACGTTGTTTCCCCGCTGCGCGCCCCCATCGGCGCGCACAGGGAACAACAACAGCAGGACGTCCAGGGAAGTCCACCCGGCACTTGAGAGCCGCGCTGTGGACGTCATTCGACCATAGCGCGGATCTGTGCATTTGGCTGACGTGTGGTGCACTGATAGGCTATAACTGTTTGTAGGAAACATAACTGTGGGTATTATAGTACATGAAGGGCGCTGTATTACTATTAAAAGGCTGTTGAATAAAAAAATAAAATAAATGATATGTAAAAAAAAATTACAGAGAGAAAAAAAATTGCTTTCAAAAGTGCGCTGTGTTTGTTGTTGGTGTTATGAATAGCCATTGTTCAATATTCTGCTTATGTATAGAATGTTTGGTGCTAACCAGAAGCAAAAGAGAGGATATTATGTATAATATGGAGGACTATGGATGATAATATGACTAACAGAAATGCTGAGCTGATTAAGAGCTGAATTAAGATTCTTTACACAAAAAAGTGTGAAAACATCTTTACATTATTGGGCATTCAAAATGAACAGGAGTTTGCATTTCATTTGATTGGATAATTAAAGTGAATATTCTCACAATGTTTTGAGTGAAGGCTCCCTAAATAAATAAGCCTCTATGTTGCTGTCTATACATGGTTCTTGCATGGAGAATGGGTAAACGTAAGATCTTTCATCACATCTAACAAAAGGTCTATCCATGCATAGCTACAAAGTGTAGCTTTAGTTTTGCAATAAACAATATGTTGTAACAGAGTCTGGTGGGAAAGGAACACCCTATCCTTTGAATTCCAGGCAGATATAAAAATAATGAAGTTATTGATTAATTGCAAACATAAAGTAGAATTCCTGGAAACTGTTAAACTCACAGATCTGATACATATACTGTATAGTTTGTGTTTTATCTAATAAAGGAGGGTTTGTGATCCATCCAACCCTTCCAGACATCATAGCCAGGTCTCCTATGCAGCTATTGTACTACAGCAAGACCCAGACACACTTGAACCTGACGGTTATACAGTAAAGGTTATTTTTTTTTTTGGTGGTGGTATGAGAAATGACTTCCCCCAAGCAGAATAGAGCACTAAACCTATAGGTCAAAAAGAGAACCAAAACCTTTGCCAAGTGAAAGAGTAGGTTTGATAATAAAGTTGTCAGTGCCTTCACCCAGGACAGGCCCTCTGTGAACAGAGGGGATTCCCTTCCTGGAAAATTAACCAGTAATCTAATCAAAGTCATTGAGAGCAGAGGGACTACTGCAACTTGAAAATAGCATTAACCCTAATTATATGGTAAACATGTATTAAAGTGAAAGTCTAATAGAGAGGGAAAACCATGTTCCACACACTCCACACCTAGGGGACACCAGCCCAATATATATTAGAAAAATAAGTATTGTAGAAGATGGGCTTTTAAATGGTAACCCCTTTGGTTCAGGTAAAAAATGTATATTTATATATGTAGCACCCTCTAGTTAAGTGAGTGCTGGAAGTAAGGATTTTTACTGTCGGGCCCACAGGAGCTCCCCTGACTGGGGGGTATCCAGGGCTGGGGTTTGGATGCATCCAGGAGGAGTGAAGAGATCCTGGATTTAGAGGCATGAGAGAGCAGGAGAGGGGACAGTGAGAGAGAACACTCTAGTGCCTCGTACACACAACCGTTTTCCTCGACAAAATCCATTAAGAAACTTGGTGGCAGAACTTTTTTGCAGAGGAAAACGGTCGTGTGTATGTTTTTCGTCGAGAAAACTGTCGTGGATCTCGATGAGAAAAAAAGAGAACAAGTTGGCCTCGTACACACGACCGTTTTCCTCGACAAATCAATCAAGAAACTTGGTGGCAGAGCTTTTTTGCCAAGCTTTTTTTTCTCGTCGGGAGTCTCAATTTCCTTTGTCGTGTTTCTCGTCGGGCTGGTTTACGACGAGAAACACGTTCGTGTGTATGCTTAGAAACCCGCGCATGCTCAGAATAAAATATGAGGCGGCAGCGCACCTTCGGTAAAAGTAGCGTTCGTAATGGAGATAGCACATTCATCATGCTGTAACAGACTAAAAAGTGCAAATCGTCTCTCACCAAACTTTTACTTAACACGCAGTAACATGAGATTAGTAAAAGCAGCCCCAAGGGTGGCACCAGTGGAATAAAACTTCCCCTTTATAGTGCCGTCGTACGTGTTGTACGTGACCATGTTTGAGAACGACGAGATTTTGTCTTGACAGTGTGTACGCAAAGAAAGCTTGACAAGATTCTCGACAAGCCTGACAAGGAACTCGTCGAGGAAAACGATGTTTCTTTTACGACGAGTTTCTCGGTCGTGTGTACGAGGCCTAAGAGTGTCCAGGAGGACTACAGGTCGCAGCCAGGAGGGCTGGTGAGTGAGCACAGTTTTGAGGACTGGGGGATTGCCGTTTGAGATATGGGTGAGGAACCAGTGGAGAGAGTCTTTGCAGCCAGGCTGGCTGACAGGGCCTGAAGAGAGCTATTTGGAAGTGGTAGCTGAGCACAGGACAGCTAGCACCTGAACTATTCTCCACCACAGGGGCCCGCGACCCCTGCCTGCAAAAGGCAGTTCATTAAGGCCTGGCTGGAGTAGTGTCTTTGCCTCATGGAGCAGGACGATACAGCTGCCCAGCAAGTGTGCAGGGGGATACAGCAATGGAGCAGGTGTAAATCAGATATTTAGGAAGGTACAGCAGCCAAGCAGGTAGGTTTGTGGGGAGATACAGCAGTAGAGCAGGTTTACGGGGGGGGGGGGGGTCAAGCAGATGTTTAGGGAGTTACAGCAGCCAAGCAGTGTTCAGGGGGGTACAGCAGCCAATGAAGAGTGCAGGAGTGTACACTTGTGGAACATGTATGCAGGAGGGTACAGTGGTGAAAGAGGTGTATAGGGGGGTACAGAGGGAAGACAGATGTGCAAGGGTTACAGTGGTAGAACTGAAGTGGGGGTGGGTACAGTGGTAGAGCTGGTGTGCAGGGCAAACAACAGCAGAACAGGTGGGCAGGGGGTTACAGTAGTGAAACAGTTATGCAGAATGGTGCAATGGCAGGAAAGATATAGCAGGAGTGAAACAGTTGTGAAGGGGCCTATAGTGGGGAAACCAGTGTGCAGGGAGTACAGTAATGTAACAGATATGCGGGGGGCACAATGGTGAAAAAGATGTGCATGGGGGGGAATGTCTGCTGTAGTGGTAGAGAAACAGGTGTGCAGGAGGTACAGTGGTAGTGGAACAGGTGTGCAGGGTTTACAGTGTTAGTGTTACAGGTGGGCTAACGGTACAATGGTGGAAGAGGTATGTATTGGGTGCAGTGGTGGAAAAAAACTGAGGGGGCTGCAGTATTGGTACAGGTGATTTGGGAATGCAGTGGTAGACAAGGGATGCCGAGGAGATTAAACAAAAGTCTGGTTTCCCTGGGCAACACCCCACTCTGCTTTCAAGTCCAAAGCTTGAACCACTGCCTACCTGTCTCTCTGTCAGTATGAAAGCCAACTCAAGCCAGTAGCTAAGGGCATCAGTTTGTGGAAAACTGATCAGCCCCAATTTCACTCTGATCAGCCCCAATTTCACCTAAACTCTTCTTCCTCTTTTTTTAAAAACCTGCAGTAGGTATGTAAAACTCCTTTGTTTTGAGGTTGCAGGAATTGCAGTGATCTGAGGTGTGAAGGTGCAGAAATTGGGACTGAGGTAAGGCCTAAGGCCTCGTGCACACATCCGAGAATCTTATCAGGAAAAACCTGTTGTTTTCCTTGACGAGATTCTTGGCAAGAAACTCTTGCCGCCGGAGTGTACTGACTTTCATTTCAAAGGAACCGCGGTTCTCTTGAAAGGAAAGAATGCAGTGACGTCATCGCTTATGACGAGCATGCGCTTGTCACATTCGATGCTGTCGCCACCATCTTGCTTCTCTTTTTTTCTCGTCGAGATTCTGGCCAGATTTCCAGACGAGAAACCTGAATGCCTCGTACACACCAACGGGAATCTCGGCAAGAAGCAGTTTTCTTGCTGATTTTTGCCGGAAAAAAACCCGGTCGTGTGTACGAGGCCTTATGGTGCAGAAATTGGGGCTGTTCTGAGGTCTAAAGGTGTAGGAATTGGGGTGATTTGAGGTCAGGTGGTTAAGAAATTTGAGGTGGTCTGAGGTATAAAGAAATTAGTGGTCTGATGTGTGCTGGTGCAGAAACTGGGGTGATCGGAGCAGTAAAGATGGAGAAATTTGGGCTGATCTGAGGTCTAGGGGTGTAGAAATTGAAGTGATCTGATGATACAGGGATTGGGGTGATCTGAGGTTCACTGGTGCAAGAACTGGGCTGATCTGAGGAGTGAAGATGCAGGAATTGGGGCTGATCTGAGGTCTAAAGGTGTAGGATTTAGGATTGATCTGAGCTCTGGTGGTGTAGTAATTGGAGTGATCTGAGGTGTGAAATTGCAGGAACTAGGGTAATCTGAGGTGTGAAGGTGCAGGAATTGGGGTGATCTAAGGTCTGATGATGCAGGAATTGGGGTGACCTGAGGTGTGATGGTGCAGAAATTGGGGTGATCTGAGAAGCAAAGGCATGGAAATTGGAGCTCATCTGAGGTCTGAATATAAACATGTTTGTGTGTGCATCAGTTAAAAAAATAACTAATGAGTTTTACTTGCCATTATCAGTAAAACTTTGCGTTCAGTAATGGAGAACTATATGACTACAGTTTGCTATTGATCAATGTCACACCAGTCCTGGAAAAGGTTGCTGACCCCTGCTCTGGATGAAGGAGCCACTTTTTGACAGCAGCAATGCCAGTATGGGGGGAGGGGAGTGTTAGATGTACTAACAGATTTAAATACATTATCAAATTGAAGCCAAACTTCAGCTAACACATTTTAAGCATTTCTTCTATTACCTTAACTGTCTCACATTGATTGGCTCTATTCTCTGACTTCTACATGTAGTTATTTTTATATACAGTATTAGCCAGATTCAGGTAGCTGTGCCTAACTTTAGGCAGGCGTAGCGTATCTCATATACGATACGCCGCCGTAAGTTAGAGAGGCAAGTACAGTATTCACAAACAACTTGCGTCCTAAGTTACGGCGGCATAGTGTTAATGTGCCGGTGTAATGTGGAAGAAGTGGGCGTGTTTTATGTAAATGAAGCATGACCCCACGTAAATGAAGTTTTGAACGAACGGCGCATGCGCCGTCCATGGACGTAACCCAGTGCGCATGCTAAAAATTACGCCGCAAAGACTCATTGCTTTCGACGTGTACGTAAATTACGGCCAGCCCCATTCACGGACGACTTACGCAAATGACGTAAAAATTTTATGCGGTTCCGACGTCCATACTTAACATTGGCTGTGCTATCTTTTTGGTGGTTTATCTTTACGCCTGAAAACGCCTTACGTAAACGGCGCATCTTTACTGCGACGGGCAAGCGTACGTTTTTGAATAGGCGTATCTCACTGATTTACGCATTCTAGGCGTAAATCAGCGCACACGCCCCTAGCGGCAAGCATAAATAGACAGCTAAGATACGACGGCGCCGGCAAACGTATCTTAGCAACATTTAAGCGTATCTCAATTTGAGAATACACTTAAATATACGACGGTGCAGATTCGGAGTTACGACGGCGTATCTACTGATACGCCGTCGTATCTCTACCTGAATCTGGCTATATAAGTATAAGTGATATGATTTTCTTTTACTAGGTTGGCTTTGCTATCTGTCTGCTTAATATTTTGTTTCCATACTTTATCTTGTTTATTTGAATTTTTTTTTATTAATTTAGATTGAAAATAAAATACTGTATTTATCGGGGTATTGCGCGCTCTGGCGTATAGCGCGCACCCCTAAAGTGGACCCGCATTCCTGTAAAAAAAACATTTTAGTACATACAGTTTTGGTGTCTTGCGCGGCGTCCATCGGCGGCCTCGTCGGGTCCGTCTGCGGCTTCTGTGGTGTTCTCCTCGTCGGGTCCGGCATCCTTCTGCGGTGTCCTCCCCGCTCGATCCCCGCTTCCCGCGCTGAGTTTGAACCACTGCGCCGGCATGTACCGAGCGCAGTACACTCGGGTATAGTCAGGCAGGCTAGGCTCCTCTCGCGGTCATGTCCTGTGCGTCCTGTACGTCCAGGACGTGACCGCGAGAGGAGCCGAGCCTGCCCGACTATACCCAAGTGTACTGCGCTCGGTATATGCCGGCGCAGTGGTTCAAACTCGGCGCGGGAAGCGGGTATCGGCGTATATCGCGCACCCATGATTTTGCCCTGATTTTCAGGGCAAAAAAGTGTGCGGTATACGCCGAAAAATACGGTAATAAAATAAGTAATGCAGTCACCATATCTAAGAATTAGTAAGCCGCATTATACAGTGCCTTGAAAAAGTATTCATACCCCTTGCAATTTTCCACATTTTGTCATGTTACAACCAAAAACGTAAATGTATTTTATTGGGATTTTATGTGATAGACCAACACAAAGTGGCACATAATTATGAAGTGGAAGGAAAATAATAACTGTTTTTCAATTTTTTTTTTTTTTACAAATATGTGAAAGTGTGCCATGCATCTGAATTCAGCCCCCCTAAATACTACAAAGTATTTAAACCACCTTTTGCTGCAAAGTCTTTTTGGGGATATCTCTATCAGAGCACATCTAGAGCAATCTAGGCAATTTTTTTTGCCCATTCTTCTCAGCAAAGCTCTGTCAGATTGGATGGACTCTATTTACTATTTGGGTGACTTCTGAAAGGCAATTGTTTCCACTAGATTTTAGTTAGGGGTATCAGAGTAAAGGGGTCTGAATACAAATGCACACCACACTTTTCAGATATTTTTTTGTAAAAAATTTGGAAAACCATTTATCATTTTCCTTCCACTTCATAATTATGTGCCACTTTGTGTTGGTCTATCACATAAAATCCCAATAAGATACATTTACATTTTTGGTTGTAACATATGTGGACAAATTCAAGGGGTGTGAATACTTTTTCAAGGCACTGTATTACAATTTTTCTTTTGGGGTTTAATACCTCTTTAAAGTAAACATCAGCTGTATTCCACAATCTACACCTCCACTCTTCCGTTTCTCCAATCTTTATGAATGATGTCCAATGAAATCTACACAGGCACATAGTTCCCGGGACTATAGATTGTTAACTAAACACCTGGCGCTTTTCATACAGACATATTTTAATACCACTATTTACCTTCATAAAGTATTTATACAGGAGTAGTTTTATACTGAATTTGACCTAAATTCAGGCGTATTTTGAATGGCAACTTGTCAAAACTACCTTTAGCATCTAAAGGAAAGAAAAAAAACTTTAAGCATTTCTAACATAGTTTTACTCATTGATGTACACTCCCTTTACTCAGGACTGAGTTAGAAACCCATGTACTTTTGATTCCTTAAACAAAAAGCAACACGGATCATGTAAAAGAATGAAAGAGCAAAGGCAGACATGATTTCTGAAAGCAGGATTACAGCATTTAACAAGTGAAAAACAGAACAAAGACCGTGTTTGGTTTTGCAACAAAAAAAAAAGCAAAATGTATCTGTAAAAGAATGGAGAATTCCGAATCCGTTTTCAACACTACACGCTGCATAGTAAATCATTAAACTGAGTCATGAATGGGACTACAACTAACAATCAGGTTGTGGATGAAATTGTTGTCATCCTGACATACAAGTTGATCCTCTGTGAAAAGAAAAATATGTATAAACATTTCACTTTTATTTACCACAAACCAGTATTCCACCCAAAGCTTAAAGTAGTATTAAAGCCAATACAAAAAAATAAATATATTGCAGCTTACTAATTATTAAATGTGGTGGGAAATAGGTTTAATACCAGAGACAGGAGGTCTAACTACAAGCACCACCTCCCCAGAGAAGAGGAAAGAACAGAAATGGGAGTTATAAGGTGCAAAAAATCTATCAAATTGATAGTACCAATTTCATAGTTTTATGAAACAAACAATGTTAAAATAGATAGAGTTTAACCACTTGCCGACTGGCTAACGCCGATATACATTGGCAGAATGGCACGGCTGCGTATAGCAACATACCTGTACGTTGCTTTGAATTTGCAGCTGTGCCCGCAGACTCGATGTCCGCTGGGTGACTGCGATTGTGTCACGGAGCTGCAGAATGGGGAAATGTAAACAAAGCATTTCCCTGCTCTGCCTAGTGACAGGACAGTGATCTACTGCTATGGGAGAGGTGATCACTGTCATGTCACTTGTAGCCCAGCCCCCACAGTTAGAATCACTCCCTAGGACACACTTAACCCCTTCATCACCCACTAGCATTTAACCCCTTCCCTGCCAGTGTTATTTACACAGTAATCAGTGCATTTTTAAAGCACTGATCGCTGGGACCATTGTCATTTGACAATGGTCCCAAAATAGTGTCAAAAGTGTCCAATGTGTCTGCCATAATGTCGCAGTCACGATAATTTGTGGGAAAAAAAGGACGTAAATTTTGTTTGGGTGCAACGTTGTGCATCGTCGCACAACCGCGCAATAGTCAGTTAAAGCAACGCAGTGCCGAAAAGCAAAAAGTGCTCTGGCCAGGAAGGGGGTAAATTCTTCCGGGGCCGAAGTGGTTAAAACCAAAACATGAAAATCATGCGGTCACAGTACAAAATGTTGTTGCCTCTACATGTTTCACCATAATCATAGCTTCTTCTGAAGCTTTTGTAAGACCTTATATACAATGTTACTAAAAATAAGAATTTTTTTTTTTTAATGAACATTCAAAAAAGAAAGAAAAAGTAAAGAAAATATGTTAATACATACAAAGACCAAAATAGGTCTGCATATTTACAATTCATATATTTACATATAATACAGCAATATATAGATCATCTGACGGATGCATTCTCACTCCAAACGTGAATATGACTCCAAAGGACCCACAAGCCCCCCTAGGTGGTCCAGCAGAGTATCAGTGTGCCATAGATTGTAAGCTCTAACGAGCAGGGCCCTCTGATCCCTCCTGTATTGAATTGTATTGTGACTGTACTGTCTTCCCTGATGTAAAGCGCTGCGCAAACTGTTGGCGCTATATAAATCCTGTATAATAATAATATAATAATAGAGGGGATAAAAGCCCTATAATAACACCTGCAAGGGCATATAATTGATTAAATTAAGATAACACAATTATGATCAATTCAGCCGATCAATAGACACCCATACAGTCCAACTTAGACCTACCTTGTTATGATAAGAGGTCATGAAACCCAAAGTCTGAAAATGTTATCGCTCCTAAAAAGTATACTTCAAGTACTGGTATTTAACTTGAGAAGAACCGTGCCATCTAAAGAGACATATAAACCATCACAGAACTCTGTCCCAGCAGAATAAAACTGTCTAAGGCAAAAAGATTAACATGCTCCTCTTACCTAGACACTTCCTTCATCAAAGATAACCGGACTCCTTTCCTCTATATCAATATGGTATCATTAGATCAGGGAAGATCCAATTAAATAATCTGTTTCAAGGGAATGGGAAAGGAAAGGGAGTAGCCGTCTAGGCTCTCCTTTCCTCATGGGATCACGGCATGGGCAGCAGTTAAGGGTTAAAAGGGATTAGTAAAGTGAGCTTAGGCCAGTCAGGTTCATTCAGGTCAATCAGGGTCATTAAAGGTCAGGAGGGAAGGTAAGCGTATGGAATTAATGGTCAGTTCAGGGATTGGTTAATCAGATCAGCTGTTTATAGAGGGTTCTGGAAGTCTGTAAGGATAGGTCAGCGTTTGGTCCGCAAAGGTCAGGTGACACAGGGGAAGATTCTGGAAGCCGGTTTTGGCCTATATATGGCTCGGTTCCGTGTGGGTCAGGGCCGGTTACCAGAAGATTCCAGCAGGAGGAGCTCCCGACCCTACCCCCCCGCCGTCGCGGCCGATTCATGTGTTGGCTCCTTCGGGCAAGTCGCCAGAGGGGAGAATTAAGAAGTTTCAAGTGTGATGATAAATCAGCTCGAGTCTCGGTGGCTGGGCTGAGGATGGTTATGGAAAAATAATTGGTTGAGTTATGTGCAGTTATGAGTTATGAGTATGGTATATTATTTGAATGGATTTATTTAAACCAATGAATCAGGCCGTGGCCAAGTTATTTTCCAAAAAAATTAATATATATATATATATATGTATATATACACATTGATTGTATTTTATTATTGAAAATAAATATTTGCAAATAATATTGCTGTTAGTTTCCTTATTTCTCTATGCATGTTTGTTGTTATGCATGATGCCTGTGATCCCATAACCCCTATAGAAAATAACACAATCAATTTAGTATCAAACAGCTAGGGTATACTAGGATCAGCTGAAGCTTGCCTATACATGCTTAATATATGTATAAACATTTCTGGATAATCTCCAATTGGTTATTTTTTGTTTAACTTTTTTCAAGATTGTCCCTAAAATATATTATACTGGAACGGTTTATGATGATTGATTTTATCGTTACTTTCTTTGACTAAATACAATGCAGTTGATATTAAGGGGCTGCTTAGCAGTTCTAGTTCACCTGCATCGATTAGGTACCACCTAATTGTTGAGGTATCCAGATGTTTGACTGTCTGCTGACACCTAGGGGGTGTTCGTATGGTTAAATGAGAGAGATTGTTGTTTTTGTTTTTGTCCCTCCCCTTTCCCTTTCCACCTTCCATATATTACATGATACCTATAGATTGGCAATTAGCAAAGAAATGAGGTCTGTACATCCTGCCATTGGGCAGGTTAGACCTAATCACTTTGCTAATTGCCAAACGATAGGTACTGTGTACTATATGAAATGTCAAAGTGGCATGTTCTACGTTGGAAAGACTCATGTGGGATTGGTTAACGCAAAGAAATTTGAGAGTCCTATAAGTTACCACATGGGGGCTGTAGCATCAATTGGATGCTACAAAGATGATTTTTTTTGCCATGGAATACATTCCCCTTAACGAGAAGGGGGGGGCGGGGGGATGTAGACAAATTGCTTCTATAGCGAGAAACAAAATGGATTTTTAATCTGTCTGCCACTAAATATCCAGGGTTAAATGATGCACTCAGTTTCTTTTTTTTTTTTCACTTTTGAATTTCTTTATTTTATCAAAAATAGAGGAACATGAGAAACAATTGTCAACAAATATATTGTCACATCTAACATTTTATATATAATAGAAAAGAAAATAAGTAAATAAAAACTCTTCACACCCATCTATTCCTTCTGTCCTAGTACGCTTAGATCTCCTTACATTTTATATTGATTATGCCTATACCCTTGACTTAGATTCTTTGTATCCTTCTTTCAGCGTTACCTTGTACTTTGGACTAGAGGGATATTAAATTGTGTCCTCTCTTTGTTTCTCCCTATTTATTTCCTTCCCATTCACATTCAGTTTTAAGCAATTTCTATGAGGCCTCGTACACACGATAGGATAGTCAGAGGACAATGGTCTGAAGGACCGTTGTCTTAGGTTAACCGATGAAGCTGACTGATGGTCTGTCACGCCTACACACCATGGGTTAAATAACCGATCGCGTCAGAACGCGGTGACGTAAAACACAACAACGTGCTGAAAAAACGAAGTTCAATGCTTCCAAGCATGCGTCGACTTGATTCTGAGCATGCGCGGGTTTTTAACCGATGCTTTTGCATACAAACGATCGGTTTTGGCCTATCGGTTAGGCATCCATCGGTTAAATTTTAAAGCAAGTTCCTATTTTTTTAACCAAAGGTTAAATAACCTATGGGGCCCACACACGATCGTTTTTGACCGATTAAAACGGTCCTTCAGACCGTTGTCCTCTGGCTATCCTATTGTGTGGACCTCTGTATGATTATGCCAATCGCCCGGATGTGTCTAGTTCTTTTCTTTCTTTCTCTCAGCTATTATCTACAATCTTCAAGGACTAGAGGGCCCATGCAATAGTTGATCTGCATTTTAAGTGTATAAAATTAAGAAGTCCCTCTTAGATTTGTTAACCTGAATGTGGTTTGGGTCCCTGGGGGGCCCTTTGTGGCCTAGGGTGGGCTCAGTGGAGTGGATGATCTTATGTACGCCTGGGGCGTCACTCTGGGTGCATAGGTTTCTACCCCTTTGAGTTGTTGCCTTGCACCCAGGTGGCGTCAATGCTGTTCCCCCTTTCCTCCCTATGGTCTTCCCTTTATGTAGCCAGCTTGCCTATACATGCCTTATATATGTATAAACATTTCTGGATAATCTCTAATTGGTTATTATTTTTTTAACTTTCTTTTAAGATTGTCCTATCCCTAAAACATCTTATACTGGAACGGTTTATGATGATTTATTTTAGCGCTATTCTTTATGACTAAATACAATGCAATTGATATTGAGGGGATGCTTAGCAGTTCTAGTTCACCTGCATCGATTAGGTACTACCTAATTGTTGAGGTATCCAGATGTGAATACACTGTTTGGTAGTCTGCTTCCACCTAGGGGGTGTTCGTATGGTTAAATAAGGGAGAGTGTTGTTATTGTTTTGGTTACTCCCCTTTCCCTTTGTAAGCCCTGTGTTGTGCTGGTTTAGATGGTTGTCATAACGCAATCCCGTTTTTTTTTTGCGCATGCCCGGGAACCATAGTAAGGAAATTAGGAGTTTTTAAAATGGCCGCTAGTGAATAACTTGTTTCTGGTTTCGTCCGCTCTCATTGGAAACAGCTGTTTAAATTTGTGGCCAGCCAATGGACATCAGCATCCCGGCAGTGATGTCAGACAACGCTGTGGTGGAGGGGATATTTAAGACCCTCAGGGTGGCGGTGGTGTTGCTTCGGCCATCCGCCCTGTCTGATACCTGCAGGATTCCAATCTAAGGTTGAAAGTGAGTTGATTTATGGTAGTTTGATCTAAGTTTTCAGCTGATCCTAGTATACCTTACCTGTTTTATACTAAATTGATTGTGTTATTTTATATAGGGGTTATTCCCTTTGAGACAGATTATTTAATCTTCCCTGGTCTAATGGTATAGTATTGATATAGAGGAATGGAGTCCGGTTATCTTTCATGAAGGAAGTGTCTAGGTAAGAGGAGCATGTGAATCTTTTTGCCTTAGACAGCTTTAATCTGCTGGGACAGAGTTCTGTGATGGTTCATATGTCTCATTAGATGGCACAGTCCTTCTCAAGGTAAATACCAGTACTTGAAGTATACTTTTTAGGAGTGATATGATTATCAGCCTTTGGATTCCATGACCTCTTATCATAACAGGGTAGGTCTAAGTTGGATTGTATGGGTGTCTGTTGAGTGGCTGAATTGATCATAATTGTATTATCTTAATTTAATCAATTATATGCTTTTGCAGGTGTTATTATAGGGCTTTTATCCCCTCTATGGCACACTGATACTCTGCTGGACCACCTAGGGGGGGCTTGTGGGTCCTTTGAAGTCATATTCACGTTTGGGGTGAGAATGCATCCATCATGATCTATATCAGGGGTCTCCAAACTTTTTAAACAAAGGGCCAGTTTACTGTCCTTCAGATTTTAGGGGGGACCAGACTGTGGCCAGTAGGTCAGTGGGAATAAAAAAAATATAAAATTACATAGTGTCGGTCAGGCCCGGACTGGGACAAAAAATAGGCCCGGGCATTTTAGACTGAGCAGCCCGGGGGGGGGGGGGTGCGGCGGGGGTTAATGATGGTTAATAACTGGTCCTGTGGGCAGCAAGGGGAGGGTAGAAATCGCCCTGCTCATCTCTATCTGGCGCTGTGTTGGTGGCGGGGGGTAGGGGATCTCTGCTATCAGGTGTTTACTAGTTTGGGCGTCCCCTCTTGGCCTGCAACCTCTTGGTACAAGGCCATCTTAATAGCTTCATGGGCCCCTGGGCAAAGTAATGCGCTGGGGCCCCTACAAACCTTCCCCAATTTGGTTATCCACCTCAAAAAATATATAAGTAACCGCCCGACTGACTCCCGACGCAGGCAGCCCCAGCGCTCCACTGCAGAGACCAGACCACACTGCTGTGCTCTGTCTTTTCAGCTCTGCTGCATCCTGCAGGGTTGTGACAGAACCGGCCCTAATCGGGCCCTAGGACCACTTGGGGCCCCTGGGCTGTGCCCACCAGTGCTGGGACAAGGTCATTTGGTGCCCAGGGCGAAGATGGCAAACTGTGCCCCCCCTACAAAACTTGTAGTTTCTACATTCAAACATATCACCCCACACAGTATTGCCCCTTCACATATCACCTCACACAGTATTTTCCCCTTTACATACAGTGGTGTCTCCAGCTTTCAAATTTAGGGGGGCTCAACTGTCTACAACTATAAGAGACGTGCTCGGGTGTGTTTGAAACCCCACATGCCCGATCCCGCCAGGAAGCTGGCACTTCACACGGCTAATCACATGCAGGGAGACATTTCCTGATCTGTGCAGCTGCGGACTGGGAAATGTCTCCCTGCTTGTGATTAGCGCTGTGCAGTGTGGGCTTCCTGGTGGGATCAGCCAAGCGGGATTTCAAACACGCCTGAGCCCATCTCTAACAAACAATTGTACTGGCCCTCCTGTGCATGAGCCCATCAGTCCCATAAAGTAATCAGCATTGGGTCATAATGTCCTGCTGCCATGGAGACAGAGACCAGCGCTGTCAATAGCTGGGACAGGAGTCACAGGACAGCAACCCTGATAGTTCTGCTGCAGGTCCACACTGGGAGGATTCCCCCATCCACCTGGAATGTGTAGATGGGGAAATTGGAACATTTCTTTTTTTATTCAACGTAATAGTTGAATGAAAAAAGTGATCAATGTATGGTCTGCCCAAGTGCTAAGACTAGTCATAGACAGTTTATATCTCAGCTGGTTCAGCAGGAACTGGCTGAGATTTAAACCATTAATGGCAGGCTGAATGTACCAAGTTGATCGATCAAATTGTGTACAACCAGCCTGCCGAATTCTCTTATGATTATCGCTAGCGGTTGCTATATCTGCTAGTGATAATCATTGTTTGTTGGGAGAATACAATTGCTCAGTGGAAGGGATTCCCCTGTCACCACTGACTGTACTGACAGGGGAATCATGCAAGTTTCTTCCCTGCAATCTGTGTTTGCTGGAAAGAAATGTGTACCATCTATTAACAGCCTAACTGAAAGTGAAAGTGAACGTCTTGAAAGAACATGGGGGGAGGGAGACAGGTGGGTGAGAGAAGGCAGAGGGATGGAGATAAGGACAATGATCACAGTGTACTGCAGTGTGAGTGTACACTCACCCACATTTCCAGGCTAAAAGATCAGGTCATCTTTGGCACACAGAGGAATCTGCTGTTTTCATATTTCCCGCCCACAAACACATCTTCTTCTCTCCAGATACAGCTGCACACACGCAGGGGATAGTGTGGGCGGGGCTGGAAGTCACTGGAGGAGCAGAGGTGGGAGGAGCTGTATTCCTCTCTGATCTCTCTCCTCAGTGAAGGGGAGGGGGGGGGGGGCTGATGTTTCGCTGGGCTGTGCAAGTGTCACAGTCACTCAGAGCTGCAGCCAGTCTGATTCTCCTGTCCTACGGACGGACGGGAGGAATCAGTCTGTTTGTTCATGGTTACTGAGAGCAAAATCCCGACCCCCCCCCGCTGTTGGAGTCCTTTCTAAAGTGCTCTCCTCCCTGCCAATGAGGATGCAGGGGGAGGGAGCAGATTGGGCAGCCGTGACTATGCGAACGGCTATGGTATTATGCTCAGTAAGTAAGCAGATGGAGGGAGAGAAATCTGCCCCCTCTCACACTCAGCCCTGGGCACCCGCTCCTCCCGCCCACCCCTTGTACCAGCCCTGGTGCCCACCCAATAAGACAGCCCTGCCTTGGTACACCCCTTGGGAGATGTAACATGCGGCCCGCCGAGGGCCGTTCGCGGGCCGCAACCGGGCCGCATATGCCCGGTATGCCCTATGGCCAGTCCGGGCCTGGTGTCGGTAATCCGTAGGAGGTGAACTAGTGCCCCATAAAAGATATTAGTTATAGGAATAATGCCCCATTGTTGGTGTCAGTGGGAGGAATAATGGGAGGAATAATACCCCATCGTTGGTGTCAGTGGAAGGAATAGTACCCCATCATTGGTGTTAGTAGGAGGAATAGTGCCCCATCATTGGTGTCAGTGGGAGGAATATTTCCCCATTATTGGTATCAGTGGGAGGAATATTGCCCCATCATTGGTGTCAGTGGGAGGAATATTTCCCCATCATTGGTGTCAGTGGAAGAGATAGTATTCCATTATTGGTATCAGTGGGAGGAATAGTACCCCATTGTCCAATCATCCATATAAGTGGGGGAAATAGTGCTTCATATCTGTAGGAGGAATTCCCAAGGGCCGGATAAAGGCATGCAAAGGGCCGCATTCGGCCCTGGGGGCCGCAGTTTGGAGACCACTGATCTATATGATCTATATATTGCTGTATTTATGTAAACATATGAATTGTAAATATACAGAAATATTTTGGCTTTTGAATGTATTAATGTCTTTTCTTTCTTTTTTGAATGTTCATTAACATTTATTTTTAATTTCTTATTTTTAGTGACATTGTATATAAGGTCTTACAAAAGATCCAGAAGAAGCCATAAGTATGGCGAAACATGTAGAGGCAACAACATTTTGTACTGCGACCGCATGATTTTCATGTTTTGGTTTTAAAATCTATCTATTTTTAACATTGTTTGTTTAATAAAACTATGAAATTGGTACTATCAAATTGATTGATTTTTTGCACCTTAAAGAGGGGGTTCACCCTATAAAAAAAAAATTCTAGCATTAAATGAAGCATAGTAGCGCGAGCTACAGTATGCCTTTATTTATTTTTTTTGCCCCGTATTCACTGCTTAATCCTATAGTGAAGATTCCGACTCCCCGCGGGGAATGGGCGTTCCTATCCGGAGGGAAGATGATTGACGGCGGGGGCACATGGTGGGGCACAGCATAATGTTGGGGGGGTCAGGGCCCCCTCTGGACCCCCCCTAGGGATGCCATTAAGCAGGTGGCCATCTCTGACTCACCGCCGCTCTCTCTCTCTCGCCACTCTTCCTGCACAGTCGGCAAGTAAACACAAACAGCTGCTGACATATCTTTCCTTGTCTATATAAGGTTACTTTGCAGTAAAGCAAGGAAGCATAACAACACCTGTAGTGTATTATTATTAATGTGCTTTACTAAACAAAAAATGCTATACATACAAACTACTTACACTTTTAGAAAAACAGAATATGACATTCAGAGTATCACAAAATATCTAACAATATACACATGTTGTAAACGGCGCTTCTCGTCGCCATATAGCGGTCCACGCTGGAACGCATACGGCAACCGCGGACTGATGTCATCGCAGGCGCCGTGTGCATTCCAGCGTGGAACGCAGAAGTGCCAGTGAAATCAAGGCCTCATTGACTACACATTTCTCCCCTCCTATAAACAGTACAGCGTGCAGAGTACACACTGTTCTATTATTCTCGCTCGTAGTCGGACCACGCTACAAACAAACTACTGGCAATAGAGGCCCCCTGTTCAGCAACTTTATCGGTAAATAGCTTTTTTACCACGCTGACAGCCCCCCCCCAGCCCGGGTCCTGTGCTTTGCCTGGCAGCCATTATTTTGGTACACCCCAGCAGCAGTGACACCCAGCATCCCCCCCCCCTTTTTTTCCCCTCCACAAGCCGTTAGTTTTTTGATCCAGGGTTTTGTGCCGATCGCCGTCAGGGATCAGGAAGGAATTTTTTTTCCCTGCCGCAGCACATTGGCCAGCTTGCCCAGGGTTTTTTTTGCCTTCCTCTGGACCAAAAACCAAATCCCAATCCCCTTGAGCTAGGATTCTCGAATCCTCTCTCACCCTACGCCCGCACCCCAGCCCTTGGTGACTGGCAGCAATGGTTAAGTTGCGTTACTCTCCAGAAACCATTTGGGGTCTGAGACAATTCGCTACTACATTGCCTGCCGCCACCACAATAGCTTTAAAATCAGATCAACTTTTGAGGTTCGATCATCGATCGATCATCAAATATTTCAATCATTCAACACAGCTCAAGCACATATCATGTGCTTTGCTTAACACTAGATCAGCAGTTAAACACCGATCAGAAATCCATGATTTCTTACTTCAATACGATCTAGACTGCCTCTTTATTACGGAAAGTTGGCTGTCGGACGATTGCAACACCATTCTCGGAGAACTGGTGCCAGCAAACTATCGCATCTTAACGGAAAATAGAATAGGGCAAAGGGGAGGAGGACTGGCGGTGATTCATAAGTCGCATATTGCAATCATTAAACCGGTCCTCCAAAATCCTCTACCTTTTATGGAAACCCTTACGCTTCAACTTCAAGCTCACTCTCAGGAGACTGTTCATATTCTCCTCTGCTATAGGCCCCCTGGGCCAAAATCGCAGTTGATATCAGCATTAACGGAGTTCATTTCCACCTACACCCTTAGCGGTAAGCACCTTTTGCTGCTCGGGGATTTTAATTTGTGGGCTAACTCCTCACAGGATCCCATCGCGGATGCCTGCATCAACCACCTGGAAGGATTTGGACTTCAACAACTTATACACGGACCAACGCAGGTTTCAGGTCACACACTCGACCTAATTTTCAGACAAAATCTGAAAATTAACATTGTGGGAAATGAACCTTTGCCATGGACAGACCACCATGCAATCAGCTTCATAATCCCCAGAACTCCATTAGTCAGGAAAGTACCCAAGCCGGTGACAATACACTGGGCTAGATCTCAGAGGAAGCTCCACTCGGAACTCTTCAGATCTACCCTGGGAAACCGAATTGGGGCTATTCCTCCTCAATTAGCAGCCTCAGATACTTTGGATGCCATTAATGCAGCTCTGCTACAGTCAGCCGACTTAGCAGCACCAAAGCGCAAACTCCGCAGCCGGGAAAAAAAGTCCAGCTGGTTCAATAACCAACTGTCGCTATTGAAGCAAGAGCGCAGGAGAGCGGAAGCCTCCTGGAAAAGAAGTCCGTCAGAAGACCATCTCAACATCTACAAAGCAGTAACTACGCGCTACCACAAGGAAATTTTCAAAGCCAAAAAACTTCACTTCTCCAGGGTGATTAACAGCGCAATGAATCGCCCTCGCGAACTCTTCAGGATGGTCACCCAGACCATGAATCCGGGATGTCTAGAAGTCCCCACTTCAGACACCCAAGAGTTCTGCAATGAACTATCGGATTTCTTCATCGACAAAATCGAGAAAATTCGGGTAAGTATTCGGCAAAACAATTCTCCACTCAGCCCCGTCTTCAATCAAAACAACGACCGAACGCCTCTACAATCAACTAAGTTCACTTTGGAACCCATCTCCATCGATACAACAAAAAAATTTATTGGCCTGCTGCGCAACAGCACAGCACCGAATGACATCATTCCCACCAAGCTACTGAAGGAATGTGCCGACATCCTGGCGCCTCCGATCACGCAGCTTATAAATCAGTCATTTAAGGAAGGCTTAGTGCCTTCCCTGCTGAAAGAGGGCACAATTCTGCCGATCTTGAAAAAACCTAATTTGGATCCTATGGACCCAACTCACCGCCGTCCCATAACAGGTCTAAATGCTCTGTCCAAGATAATGGAGAAAGTGGTGGTAAATCAGCTGCAACAGCATCTGGACACCCACAACCTACTCGATCCATTTCAATCCGGGTTCCGTCCCGGACACGGGACAGAAACGGCCTTACTGAAAATATGGGACGATGCGCTTGAGGCCGCAGACGAAGGAGAATCATGTCTCCTGGTTCTGCTGGACCTAAGCGCTGCTTTTGACACAGTAGACCACAAATTGCTACTGAGACGACTAACAGAAGTCGCCGGAGTCTCAGAAGATGCCTTACCATGGTTCTCCTCGTTTCTTGGAAACCGATCACAAACAGTGAAACTGGGATCCTTCACATCTGAAAAACGCACGGTGACATGTGGGGTCCCCCAAGGATCCCCCTTGTCTCCAGTGCTGTTTAATATCTATCTTCGTCCTCTCTTTGATATTATCAGTAGCCATGAACTACTTTATCACTCTTATGCAGACGACACGCAGTTGTATTTTCGCATCTGCCACAAAAAGGATCATCATCTAAGATTAGAGAAATGTCTCTCTTCAATAGAAAACTGGATGTCTAAGAGTTATCTCAAACTCAATAATGCTAAAACAGAACTCTTTATCTTTGATGCCAGGCGGAAGAAACCACCGACAACAAACTGGACACCATCTCCCATTCTGGGACAAATCATCGCACCTAGCTCCAAAGTCAAGAGTCTGGGAGTCACGTTTGACACCTTCATGACAATGGACGCACAAATAGGGTCCGTAGTCAGCGGGGCGCACCATTTGATGCGCCTACTACGCAGACTGATTCCATTTATTCCTAAAGAAGACGTAGCAGTCGTGGTGGGAACAATCGTGAATTCCAGACTGGACTATGCAAATGCCCTTTACCTCGGGCTACCCAAGTACCAAATCGCTCGTCTCCAAGTCGTACAGAATACGGCCGCCAGACTGGTGACTGGGAAAAAATCTTGGGAATCAATCTCACCTTCACTGAGATCCCTTCACTGGCTGCCAGTGAAGGACAGAATTGCATTCAAAGCACTCTGCCTGACACATAAGTGCATCCATGGGAAGGCTCCTAGATATCTATGCGACAAGATCAAACTGCACAATTGCAGTCGCATTTTGCGTTCCACCGACCAAAATCTGGTCAAGGTTCCTATAACCAAATACAAGTCCAAAGGAGAAAGAAGGTTTGCTTTCCAGGGCCCCAGGCTTTGGAATGCCTTACCAACCAGCATTCGGTTGGAGCAAAACCACCTGTCTTTCAGAAGGCAGATCAAAACCCTGCTTTTTTGAAAGGCATGAGACTTAATCAACAAGCGCCCAGAGGCGATTCAGTTCGCATGTGCCGCGCTATATAAATTTTTCATTCATTCATTCATTCAATAGTCCCCTGAACTGAATACGGATCCATGCCACCACTAAGCTACAACTTAACCCTGCTAAGTACACACTACCTGGATCCACGCTGCCATCCTTACTACAGTTGCTGGGGACACCTTAAGAAATCTTGCACTAGGAGACCCTCTTTTACAGAATCCCTTATTGCTACAATACTCTGCTTACTGTAGAATTGTCATTCTCTGTAAAAGGATAAGTACCATTACTAAGTTACATTCATTGCTCTAGAACTACCCGGTTCACATACAGCCTTACTAGGTACTGTATTTGAATCTCGCTCTAGTTTATACTACTGTGCTGCTTGGGATTACTTATAGTGTCTTCATGTAACACCTGTGGAATATCTTAAAGGGACATACACCCTTAAACCAATTAAGCTACTGTTGCCTCTCTCCAGTATATGCTGTTTGCATACAGGATTTTCATATGCTACGTGCTTGACATTTGTTCCTTATAGTATAGGCCCCCCTGGCCTAAATTACTGAACTTGTTCGCTATACCTTTTTAAAGCTAAGGGTTGATGGTATGTTCTACCTCCTCCCTTAGTAGCTCAATGCATTCCTATATGTGAGTGATATGATGTAGTGAAACCCCAAACACTTTTTCTCTGATTCGAGTGACGCCTGGGGTCCCATACTGATAATCACTTTACATAGAGTAGTGCATTGAGATCTTTCCCTTAACCTCCCTGGCGGTATGATTATGTCTGGAATTTTGTACCAAAAGCGGTACAATTTTTTGCATGGAAATTTGGCGTTTTATACTGTAGGCCTGCAATTCATAGGAATAACTCACTTAAATCTGTCCAAACAAGAGTCTAGTAGACATCTCGGGTATGATAAAGTTTGAAAAACAAAATCATAAATTATAATATAATAAATAACTATAAATAATTATAACAAATAATGTAATTATAATAAAAATTATTCAATAATGTAATCAAATCAAAAACACTGAAATTTGCTCAGTTGCAGAATTGTCGCTGTCATTATTTTTATTGTTTGATGACGAATTCCCCCACAAATCGCTATCGCTCAATTCTGCAAGTGATTCTAATTTATTATCGCTGTTTTCTAGCTGGTCTGAAAGCACTTTTGATGTAAAGGGACACTTTTTGGTTGCTATGGACAATCTTCAGTTTGCAGGCAGAAAGAACAGTTTTTATTATATAAAAGTACATGAAGGACACTGGGCAGACCACTAGGGACAAGGGGGGTGTGTAATTATTTCATACAGTACTGTAATCTGTAAGATTATAGTATACTGTATGTGTATTGTGTTTTTCACTTTTTGAATTTGGCGCCGAACTCTGTCCCTGTACGTCGTAACGTTGCAGGAAACGGAGCTCGGCGGCACTGTGAATCGAGCAAGGAGACAGAGCGGAGGAGCCCGCACACACAGCGCGGACGCATCGCAGGATACAGGGACAAGGTAAGTAACTTCCCCCTGTATCCTGCAATGCAATCCCGAGTCTGGCTCGGGGATACCGCTTTTGGTATAAAAATTCACTCCAAACCTGACTCTGGATTACCGTTAAGGAGGTTAATGCAGTTGTGCTTCACTCACGTTCATCGTAACTTTTTAAGGCTAGGGGTTGAAGGTATGTTGTAATACCTCTACCCTTAGTAGCTCAACGCATTCTTATATGTGAGAGAGATGATGTAGTGAACCCCCAAACTCTTTTTCTCTGATTAGAGTAACGACTGGGGACCAGAACTAAAAAATCACATTGCATAGAGAAGTGCATTGAAATCTTTCCTTAACCGCAGTTGTGGTTCACTCCCGTTCACCGTAGTTTGAGACACATTATACAAGCTATCTATCTCTCCTAGCAAATGAGTATGGGCAATGTATGTGATAGAGATACACTAAACAGTCATTTAACTTGGGTTCTTCCTTCTACTATATATTCAGGGCCTCTTACAAACTCCTCCTTGCTTCTCCTAAGTCCTCAATCCTATTGCAATTGCTTCCTTTGTGTTCATCACATGGCTCTGTTAAAGTACTTTGTTCCCTGCCCTACTTCCTACCAACATCACTTCCTGTTGCAGGAGCACCATAACCCAGTCAACCGAGTTCATTAGAAAAAGCCTAGCTTCTAAAAACGATACATAGCAACCAAAGTGCATCATTGATTCCATATATACTAAATATCACTAAAATAGCCATAGCAACACATGCCATTGCACCGCCACTGATCCAGGGCTCAGGTGCAATAATCAGGACATGTAGCTCACTTGATCTCTCCGCCTTGCCTATCTCTCCTCTGGCACAACCACAGGTATTGCTGAGGCTTCCAAAGCCACTGTACTGGCATAGGTATAGATCTTTGGCCCAAGCCCATCCACTCTTACTCATTCAGCACCATGAGCAGGCCACACCCCAAAAGTCTGTGACAGTACTCACATCTTTCTACCTCCTGTGCATTCTTTTTGGTCAGTAGGGATGCCCATCATAGTAATGGGCAAATAGGAATGGAGGCACGGATTAGCGGAAAACTAGTACCCTACAAGTGTTGTGAGCATTGCCTGTAAGAATGGCCTGCCATTTCAATATGACAAGAAGGTTTAAGAGGTAGCTTCAGATATATGAAAGCACCTCTATGTGCATGCAATTTATACCTAAAGCAGTTGGCCTTTCTTTCTCTAATAGTGGAGAATCTTTAACGTCTACTGTAAGTAGAGTAAGTACACAATGATTTATATGTGCTTTCACTGCATACACACTGTTCAAAATATTAATTTATGTCTTACCATCTGTTCCACTATGTGTTGACTATCACACTAAACCATACCTTAGTACATAACAGTAGCATGTTCTTATAAGCGATCAAACATATGGCTTCACCAGTGGGAACTATGTTAGAGAATTTAGGGGTGAGTGCAAAAATAAATAAAGTCCAGCACAGTGCTGGTGGGAAGCATCCCAATTGGGTTTTACTCACAGATGGTGTGGTCTCAGACATTGCAAAGCAGAAGAGCAAAGAACAGTTTGGGTACTCACTGAAAAATGCCCTGATGCGTAAAGTAAAAATATTTAATTTAGTATGTTATGCATTATCCCAGATGTTGGCTATCCTCCCAGTTCTGATCTTGTCTATCTATTCTGTTTGTATTTTACAGTGCAGATAGTTCTGAAATGAAATGTATCTGTTCCCATGACATAACCAATGATTATTCACTGTCTTTAATGTACTTCAATGCTTATACAGTAGGCACATCTAGGCTGTGTATAGTAAAACATGTACTATTCCTTTCTGTATTAGAACAAAATGCACCACCAATGAACGTCACAGCATAAAATCTTGTGTAACACAGAGACAGGTGACATCTGTAATAATGTTCATTATAAATATGTTATTACAAAACATATATGTTTTTTAAAGTCACATACAGATATGTACAAAGACAAACAATTTACGTACTGTACATGTAGATACAGTACATACACAGTATAACAATCCAATATATACAAGCAACACCAAAGTAAACTGCTTGTTGAAAACCAGTAGTGCTTATTTGCCCTAACTGACCAAAATAATATAGAATTATTTCTAATAAACTGGAGTAAGATATACGTTTTGTAAATGATCACATTCACACTAGGTAACGCGGAAGTAAACCCATCCATTCTGCCACGTGCCAGAAATGTAACATCCCCATTGGTTGTGCTCTCAACCGAACTGATAAACCATCCAATAGCTGGTGTCATAACCGATCACATGTGCAGCATCATGGCAATTGTAGATTAAACAGAGGCAAAGATGGCAGCTTCCTTAGCTGAAAACGATAGGGGGGTTTACTTTAAGGTAATAATACTGTATCTAAATTTTGCTATTCAAGCATTCTGACTCTTGCAACAACAAGATAGTATATGACTTAAAGTAGAGCTAAAGTAAATCAGTATAATAAATCATATAAAATGTAAGGCCTCCTCATTTACATGGGGCATATGCATCCATGTCTCGTGTGAGGGCCATGTATACCAGCACAGGGATGCACAGGTGTTGGGTGCATCCACAATCAGCAGGGCCGGGACAAGGAAGGGGATGCAGAAGGGTCATGTGCCCTCGGTAACACCACCTCTGATGCTAGCCCTGTGTCCCCACTGGCTGTTGTAATTCGTAAACACAGAAGCTACTTCCTATGGCAGATTCTGTGTTTATAAGCAACAGAGCCCTCTCAGTGTAAGACTTCATAATTAGCCGGGGATGGGGGGGGGGCATTGGGCGTGAGGAAAGTATGTTCTGTGTAGTGGAAAAGGAGGACAGAAGCTCTGTATACTCGGGAAAGGGTAAAGAGGGGGGAGCCATGTGTACTGGGGGGGAGTGAGAGGGAGGAGGGCTCTGTGTGCTGGGTAAGAGGGAACCTATAGCTCCCAGTTTTACTTGGACATCATTTTTGTATAACCTATAGCTCCCGCTGCTGCCTGAGTTTCCCGTGAAAAAGGCAAGAGAAGAGAGAAGACCTGCAGCAGGGCACAGCGCTGGATTAAAGTGTTTAAAGATGGAGGGTAGAAAAGATAGGTAAAATGCAGGGAATGCTTTAAAGGGGTTGTAAAGCTTCGGGTTTTTTCACCTTAATGCATCCTATGGACTACAAGACTTGGGAGCGCACCCGCAAGCTAACTCCCTTGGGAGAGCGCTTCCCAGGGGGGGTTAGCTGATGCAGGGAGGAGCCGAGACAGCCGCCGAGGGACCCCAAAAGATGAGGCTCTGGGCCACTCTGTGCAAAACGAACTGCACAGTGGAGGTAAGTATGACATGTTTGTTATTTTAAAAAAAAAGGAAACCTTTACAACCCCTTTAAGGTAAAAAACATTTACACTTTAGAACCACTTTAACCACCTGCCAACTGCTCACAGTAAATATACCCAGGCTAGACGGCAGGTACAGGCACAATCATGTACCTGTACCTCAGGCCTTTCTTCGGGGGCGTGCTACACAGCACAAGTTTGACAGCAGATTTTACCACTTGCCAAACCAGCGGCTGCAGTTATACTGCGGCAGGTTGGCTCGGCAGCGCAAACTGCTGTAGGTTTACGTCAGAGCCGATGCGCGTGGCCGTCGGCCGTAATGTTCAAAGGCCACCCAGGATCGCTCTACAGAGAGATAGAAAGAGGATCTGTCAATGTAAACAAACAGATCCCCATTCTGACAGTCTGTTCCTAGTGATCAGGAACAGCGATCTCTCTCCTCCTCCAGTCAGTACACTCCCCCCACAGTTAGAAACACCTCCCAGAGAACACTTAACCCCTTCATCACCCCCTAGTGGCTATTTTTAGCTCTGATCACTGTAATAATGTTACTAGTCCCAAAAAAGTGTCAAAAATGTCCGATCTGTCCACCGTAATGTTGCAGTCCCGCTAAAAATCGCTGATCACCGCCATTACTAGTAAAAAAATAATAATTATGATAAAAATTTCATAAATCTATCCCCTATTTTGTAGATGCGCTTATTGCGTTTTTATTGTACCAAAAATATGTAGAAGAATACATATTGGCCTAAACGGATGAAGAAATGTTTTATTTATTTTTTGGGGATATTTATTATAGCAAAAAGTAAAACATATATATTTTTTTTAAATTGTCTGTCTTTTTTGTTTATAGCACAAAAAAAAAAAAAAAGCATATGTGATCAAATACCACCAAAAGAAGGCTCTATTTGTGGAAACAAAAGGACATTAATTTTGTTTGGGTACAACATTGCAGGACGGCGCAATTGCCAGTTAAAGCGACACAGCAAAAAAAATGCTCATTAGGGGGTAAATGTCACCAGCACTGAGCCGGAGGATTCAATTGGCTGTCCGCCAAGACACTGGACGATCCTAGACCCAAATTAAGGCCCTTACTGGTGCTGACTGCAGCCCCATAACCATCAGACGACATCTGAGACTGAAGGGCTTCAAAAACAAAAAACGTCTTTAAAAACCTTGTCTCCATGAACGCCACAGAACTGCTCGTTTGGACTTTGCAAGAGTGCACCAAACATGGGAAAGTTTTATTCTCTGATGAGAAAAAATTTAACCTTGATGGTCCTGATGGTTTCCAACGTTACTGGCATGACAAGCAGATCCCACCTGAGATGTTTTCTACGCACCACAGTGGAGGGGGCGCCATAATGGTCTGGGGTGCTTTTTCCTTCAGTGGAACATTGGAGCTTCAGGAAGTGCAGGGGCGTCAAACGGCCGCTGGCTATGTCCAGATGTTGCAGAGAGCATTTCTCATGACTGAGGGCCATCGTCTGTGTGGTAATGACTAGGTTTTTCAACAGGTCAACGCTACAGTACACAATGCCCGCAGGACAAGGGACTTCTTCCAGGAGAATAACATCACTCTTTTGGCCCATCCTGCGTGTTCCCCTGATCTAAATACAATTGAGAACCTTTGGGGATGGATGGCAAGGGAAGTTTACAAAAATGGACAACAGTTCCAGACAGTAGATGGCCTTCGTGTGGCTGTCTTCACCACTTGGAGAAATGTTCCCACTCACCTCATGGAAACGCTTGCATCAAGCATGCCGAAACAAATTTTTGAAGTGATCAACAATAACGGCGGAGCTACTCATTACCGAGTTCATGTTTGGAAGTTGGATTTCTGTTTTGGGGGGGTTTAGTTTTTTTTTTGGAGGTGTGGTCCTAAACTTTTGATCAGCTGAAAAACAGCCTGTTTCAGTTTATGCGTTGTTTTCATTAAATTGAATACTCAAAAAATGTTTTGTCTCACTCTCATTTCTTCTTGTTGCATGTTGAAGCTCTACTTGGAACCTTGTTAAGATCCAACAATGTAAAATATGATTTTTTGCCATTTTTCAAGTGGTCTTAAACTTTTGATCAGGACTGTATATATATAGACAGTGTATACAGTATGTTGTAATCGGGACAGGCAGAGAGTGAAGTGCAATGTGTGCATGTTGCAGAGCAGGATGTTGATGTTACAGTTGGCCACTTGTTGGATAATACTTAGAGAAATAAGACACTGCAGTGGTAAGTCACCTGCTGCTTTCTATTTTGTTAGCCACAGAACATCACAGTTGGAAAGTCCTCTGTGCCAATACTTACAGGTGTGCATGAATACTAGCTCATGTCTGTCTGTTGATAAAAACTGTTCTGTGCTGGGGCTTGCATGCCTCATTAAAAGCCCAGACGGTAATAAGTCAGAACATAGGGGGGTTTGATGAATTGCAGTGAATTATCTTATTTCATCTTTTATGTCATGCTGTGGAATTATCAGAACTAATTCACATATTTTTGACACTGCACGATAGTGAGTAATGGAGTTACCTTTATTGGTTTAAAAGGAATGTAAAACGTTATGCATATACTTTTATTTATTTATTATATTCAGGACATACAGCATCTCACAAAAGTGAGTACACCCCTCACATTTTTGAAAATATTTCATTATATCTTTTCATGTGACAACACTGAAGAAATGACACTTTGCTACAATGTAAATTGAGTGTACAGCTTGTATAACGGTGTAAATTTGCTGCCCCTCAAAATAACTCAACACACCGCCATTAATGCCTAAACCGCAGGGCCCAAACCAAGTACTGAGTACATATGCATGCTTATACTTTTCAAAGGTCCGATATTGTTCTATGTACAATCCTTGTTTTATCAATTGCATTTAATATTCAAATTTTCATGAGCTGTAAGCCATAATCATCACAATTATGACAAATCACGGCTTGAACTATATTTATTTGCATGTAATGAGTCTATCTCATATATTAGTTTCACCTTAAAGGGGTTGTAAAGGAAAAAAATGTTTTTCACAACAAGCATCCTTTACCTGCAGACATTCCTCTTTTCACCTCCTCATTGTTTGTTTTTGCTCAGAAGTTGCTCTATTTCTTCTCTGTCCTGTTCACTTCCTGCTTGTCTGATTTTACTGACCACCGTGAAGGGAGGCTTTACTGCGGTGGTCAGTAGTGTTGAGCAGAATATGCCATATTCGATTTCGCGATATATCTCGAATATATATTCGAATATTCGAGATATATTCGCTAAATTCGAATATTCGTGATATTTTATCGAAATTAAATGATTGCGATTTTTTGCTATTGCGAATGCGAAAATAATTGCGATTTTTTGATAACTGCGGTAGGAGCACTCTGATTGGCTCAGAATATTCGTGATATTTTATCGAAATATCGCAACATGCGAATGCGATATTTATTGCGCAATTTCGAGAAATGCTGGAGGAGCGCTCTGATTGGCTCAGAATATTCGTGATATTTTATCGAAATATCGCAACATGCGAATGCGATATTTATTGCGCAATTTCGAGAAATGCTGGAGGAGCGCTCTGATTGGCTCAGAATATTCGTGATATTTTATCGAAATATCGCAACATGCGAATGCGATATTTATTGCGCAATTTCGACAAATGCTGTAGGAGCACTCTGATTGGCTCAGAATATTCGTGATATTTTACAATACAAAATAATTGCGAATATTCAGCAAATGCGGAAGGAGCACTCTGATTGGCTCAGAATATTCTTGATATTTTACAATACAAAATAATTGCGAATATTCGGCAAATGCAGAAGGAGCACTCTGATTGGCTCAGAATATTCTTGATATTTTACAATACAAAATAATTGCGAATATTCGGCAAATGCGGAAGGAGCACTCTGATTGGCTCAGAATATTCTTGATATTTTACAATAGAAAATAAAAAGTGTTTTGCATTGGTGGTGATTCTTTACTCTATCCATCTGTCACAGCCATTTGTCAATCAAACACCTTGAAGATTGAACACGTTCATGCTGCATGCTTTGGACTTTTTTTCACTTCACATATCAAAGACATTTTTATGAAAGATTATTTTTCTATTATTGGGACTATATTTCTTTATATATTTGTTTCACTGTGTATTTCACAAGTTATTTGCGCTTGCTTATTTTATAATTTGCCCACATGTCTTGTCACTAGACATATTTTTTATTCTTGTAGAGCGACTCCATTTTCTGTCTTGTATTAATTTATGTTGTATAACATTTTTGAGTTGCTGCTGTATTCTCCCCTTTTTTAAGGTATGCGCAATTTTTTCCTTCTTACAAAAAATAATAATATCAAACATACAAATATTCATAACAGAAACATACACAAAGCCCCCCCCTTTTGCATCAGAGACAATCAGAGTTCTCCTACCACAGTTATCGAAAATTCGCAATCATTTTCGCATTCGCAATAGCGAAAAATCGCAATTTTTTTTTTTTCAATTTGGCAACATAAAAGGATCGCCTCAGCTTAGCTACTCGGCCCAGGGTCTCTAATCATACCAGCAATGCTTTTAGACGTCGATAGGATGTGATCTGTTTTAAAAATCAAATTGAAAAAATGCGAATATTCGGAATTGCGAATATTCACCGCGAAATTCGAAATATAGCGCGATTTCTCGAATATGCTATATTCGAGTCGAATATTCGCAATGCGAATATTCGTGAGCAACACTAGTGGTCAGTAACATGCTCACCCCCTCCTGGGAACTACATCTGTGTGGCAGGATGCTCTCTACGTGTTAGAGACTTTAAGGAGGTGTGAATTACTGGGCATGCCACAATTCATACTGGGAAATGTAGTTCTTACATGAACGAGCGATGCAAACCAGGAAGTGAATGAGAGAACAGAAACTAGAATGCCGGAGGTGATATAGATGAAGGAATTTAATAGGTATTTACTTGTTTTTTAACAGAATCATTACACTATTCTGTTTGTCTACCTTGCAGACATTAATTTTAGGCAAAACATTTTTTCCTTTACAACTCCTTTAAGTTGCATTAGTGAAATAAATGAACTTTTGCACGATATTTAAATTATTCGAGTTTCACCTGTATTTCCATTTTTGCAGCCAAATTGGGATAACACCTATTTTTAATTTGTTACAGGATCTCATTCACATAGCATAGCTTAAAAAATATTTAAAAATTGCAGCGTGTCTTTTTAGATGATCTTTCATGGAACTTACAGCAAGGACAAATCCTGCTTAGATCTCTTTGTTACAAGAAGTTGGGAAGCTAAGAAGCTGTGTGAAAGCAAACATATAGTGGGGTTTTCTCACATTTTCTCAAACTAAAAGAGTGCAGTATGCTACTTAGAGCAAGTCTGATGCAGCTATCTGCCTGCCTGTGTTTCTTCTATCCACAGAGCGGCTCTGCCAGTAGTTGACAGAGCAGGACACCGCACAGCAGGTTCTTTAATGGACCTTAGGGGACCTGGTGGCTGCTGTTATTGACTCTAATCTTATTTTTTGCATTGACCAGTTGAGTCCGCATGGAAATTTATGTGTGCTTGACGCTAGCTGAGTTATGTTGGGTATACCTTTTTTTTAGTTCAGACTTGCAAGGCTCACTGACTTAATTAAGGTCAGTTGGCCAATTATGTAGATGTAGGTAGGCCTTCCTATTACGAATCCATGCAGGATACGGTCTTTTCAGCTACTCCCTGAATGCAACAAAAAAAGCTGTGAAAGGTGGTATGACTACTTCCAAACCCCAGCTACACAAAGCTAAGAATCAACAGCATAGGTCTACACCTCTATCCCTTTGGATTCATCCTCCACCTGAATTATTCTCTTTGCATCCTGTGTCTTTACAGTTTCAGACTGACTTTTTTCCATCCCTTAAGAGATTGCTCTCCCAGGGGTTATCTTTTTTTATTTTCCCAACCAAAAGGTTTTAATTCAACCTGTTCTGGAAGCATTCATCCCAACCTGAACTTCAAAGTTCTCAATGCTTTCAAACATCCTCAGAAGTTTCAGATGATATATATTTGCTCATCAGTCATTTCTTCTTTTTGCCATGGATGACAACAATATCAGTTTGTGGCCCTTCCCTTTGGCTTTGCCTTGGACTGGATTGGATAGTGGGGCAATCTGCAGCTGTGATTGTATTCTGGTCTTGCACTCCATTCTGTCAGCAAGGATGTAGATCTTGGAGAATTCAGATGGATTCCAAACATTGACAAGTCATTTTTGATTTAATCACATCACTTGGAGTACATGGGTCTTCTCATTGATTACTTTCAGGCCATGGTCTTCCTATCCAGAAGCAGCTGACATAAATGTAATATCAGGTTCAACAATTTCAATCCTTAAATTGGTCTTCCTTTGGGAGCTGTATGTAAGGGCTTGCATGCATGGTATCCACCTTCAAAGCATTTCCATTTCCCTAGTTACACTCTAGATCTTTGCAAAGGAAGATTCTAACAGTGTGGTAGACATCCAACCTTTCTCTCATAATGATCTGGTTACATCCTTAATTCAGGATGTCTCTGTCATGGTGACTTTTGTTTTCCCTGCTTACCTTCTTACAGTGTGAGATTGTTCTGGCGGATGCCCGTTTTCTGGATTGGAGTGGAGTTCTGGAAGCTCTGTCTGCTCCGGGTTGTTAGTCTCAGGAAGAATTAAAGCTTCCTGAGTTATGAGAATTTGATCTGTCATTTCTATTATTGGGCTCCATTCTGACCAGTCATCAGGTCCACGTTTAATCAGGCTATGTCACAGCTGTTGCATACATCTATCACCAAGGGAGCATCAGGAGTGTTCTAGCAATATCTGCACAGTGCGCATTCCCTGTGTGGAGAACTGGCAGGCAGATTTTTCTAACAGACAAAGACTGGACCCAAGAAAATTGGTTTTCCATCAGGAGGAGTTTGACATTCAAGAAGATTTATTTAAGACAAGAACCAAAGAGGGACTTAAGGGCACCCAACATAGTTTTGATAATTAAAGTAATTGATTTTTTTTTATACAAAATAAAATAATGCTAAAAAGATATGTTGCTTATAATGTACATTATTATATTTGATTGCCTCACTATTCAGAATTATCCCCAGCCCACACCTGTCTGCATTAACAATATTTATATAGGTAAATTATAAATAATAACTGTAATAGAATACGTTAAAACCTCATCACTGAATGAATTTGATCAACAGATCAGGTAAATGGGTGGAGACCAGGCTTAACACAAAAAAACTCCTGCGCTCTGGTGTTTCGCCAAACCGGGTACAGCAGTATAGTCTAACGGTAAAATCTGAAGTCTTGCAGCCCTCCACAGAACAAAGGGTGTTCATAAGGCTAAAACAAAAAGAAAGGCAGGCGCACCGACCTTGTGCATTACCACTTAATTTTTTTATTAAAAACAGAATAAAAGCAATGGTCCTACTTACAAGGGATTTACAAGTAAGCGCTTTTCAGACAGCTGGACTGGACCTCACGGCACCTGCCAGTAGAACCTCGGATATCTGAACGGCTGACGCGTTTCTGGGGCGTACCCCCTTCTTCAAAGCCTAGATGGTCCGTGATACCTCTCTCCTGCTGCGTGTCCTCCTTAATATAGGTATATGTGTGTATGCACATGTGTAAGGGCGGCCCCCAGCGCTAATGGTCACTGATTGGCAGGCCCCACCCCTCTCTCAGGACCCCACCCATCCAAAATGCCACCCCATGAGAGCGAGCACAAGTATGGTATAGAGAGGCATATTGTGTCAAGATAATCCCTGCACAGCTGCAGAATCAATAGCCTCCTTGTTTTCATGTCTGATGACAGGGGTCACAAAGGAATGGAAGGAGTGAGCGTGATCTAAGATATACGGGACACTGCCCAGGTGGTCAGATAAATAAGTCCTTACCTGCTCCCCCTTGTGTTGCAGGACAGGAGCCATGATGGGGCCGTTTGCTGCCAACATCCCAATGTCCTGGGTGTCCCTGATCAGCGAGTGTGTACACTAGAACGCACGCCATCATGCAACCAGGAAGTGCGGGGACCCCTTGCGTTCCACCCCGCACTTCCGGTTCCGCCGAAAGTGCGCGCGCATATCGAACTCCCGCGTCCAAGAAGTGCGGGTGTGTTGCGTTCCACCCGCCACTTCCAGTTTTGTCCCAATATGGAGATGGTATGCACGCACCACCATGGGACCAATAGACAGGGAGTAACATACGGGGCAGGGCCTGCAAGCCAATCAATGCCAAGCATGGGTCACACACCAATGGCCATCCTGAGAAATAGTGCCACATATCCATACCCACATACACAGAAAGACACCAGATGCGTTAAGTGGGGGTGCAATATGTGATCAAATTATAAAAAATACTTCATAATGATAGGAGCCTACATGTATATCTCCTATGCAATTAGGTACATCCCTAAAAACAATAGAAGCCTTGAAGTATATATAAAAACAAAAACACATATCAAATGATACATCCATAGATGAATAAAACCATGATTAAAAGTCTTATAATACACATAGAAAAAAATCCTAAAAATGAGGGACCACATATATATATATATAAATATAGATTGGAAAGCACATAGTGTAGGTTACGCCATTCATACACCTATGGAGAAGTAGGTGCATGGGCACCAACGTCCTCGGTGCTAATGTCACATCTACACACATTGCACCAATCCACCACGCACAAGACCCATGGAACAGATCCCATGGGTCTAGAGAGAGAAACAATGCATCACTTCTGGACCGACCAACAACACAGTTGATTTTATCATAGTATTACAGAACCTCCCCCCGTCTCAATTTAATGTAAGATGTCATTTCCGACAGAGAACACCCCCTCCCCCCGCTTCTCAACTTTCTTTAATGTGACATGTCACTGTCGTCAGCGCCCCCGCTTCTCATTTTTAATGTGCCATGTCATTTTGCTTAGGGCCCCAGGGAGGTCAGGATCGGCACTGTATATGGTACATACATAAATGGTGCCTATCCATTTATGTACATTTATTAAAAACCAAGCTAGGCTATATGGATCTAACAATTATCCAGCCCAGAACCAAACAGAATCAAAACCAGTAAGGTCACATGCCACTATAAAACTTTAGTGCGTTGCATTTTATATTGTAAGAACAAACACATACTGTATATATTTCAGTAACATCCTACTTCTTGGGGACTGTCATTATAAGACGTTTACTACTAAAAAAGCAGTGAGCTAATAACACGTGTGCAAAATGCTATTTTGGGTTGCTCTGTTCACAAACAGGCAACATTTCAATTTTGTGAGACTGATAGGTCAATATACATGTTTTATTAATGTTTTAATGACAGAAAAAATTCTTTACATTTTCCATATAAGGCTTCAGCTGGAAAATAAGAACGGCACTTGGGCAACTGCTTAATTTCACCATTCCCTACTGACAGGAGTTTTTGGCAATTTCTGACTGAACAGGTTTGCGCCTGGTTGTTTGTATATTTCTTATCCATAAACTCTCCAGCATGTTTGCTAGAGGGAGTCATGATCGAACAATAGAAGCTGCCATTGCTGACCTCCATTTGGGAATGCTAGTTTTCTGGCTGTCAAGCTAAAATTTGTTTTCAATTCTATCTGTAACCCTGAACAAGTACAAAGATAAGTACATTTTTCCTGAAAACTGATTTTCATCAAGCTTGTTCTGGGTCTCTAACTCAAATATACTGAAGTCAGACACAGCTAGGTAACTTGAATTTTCAGAAGTAGACTAGCAATAGTAACCTATTAAGGGATACTCCATCTTTTCCCCACCCCCTTAATTTTTTGCCCCTTTTTTTTTAATTACAACAAACCAAAATGGTTTAGATTGAGGTGCTGCTATGTAGAAGTGTTGTGGAAATGTTATGAAGATGTATTTAATATGTATTGTCTAAGTATCTCCCAGTGTTAGTTTTCCCACAGCCCGTTCTAAATAGCTGACTGGGGCAGACTGATGCTGGCTGAGTCCCGTCTGGTAGTAGAAAACTTCCTGAGGTTGGAGAGTGGTGGTTGCAGAGTAGGGATATGTCTGCCAGCAAAAGGGCCCCTGTGCAATGCACAGAACGTTCGTCTGGGGGGGGGATGTGTTCACTCTTCAAAGACATTATTGGTTATAAGCGGATGTATGCTCGTGTTACCACGGTGTGATCAACCCATTCAGGAGGCCGTGACGTGCCCCTGCAGATAATCTCCCATCCACAGAAACTGTAGTATAATCTGGGTATGTGTTGTTCTCTGAACAACACAGAATAAGGATTCATACCAATGGTGAAACGGGAGCTTTTGAATTGTTATGGTCAGGGATAGCGTCCATGTTTCCAAGCAATGCGGCTTCCTTTGTCTAGTTGAAGAGCATGGCTTCCAGGTACAGGGGGCAGGAAAATATACACACTGTCCCTGCCCAGACACGCACATAAGACTCCCCTAGTCATTGTTTATTGGTTGTTGCATAAATTCATCCTGTTGGAAAGATTTCCTGTGTTGACATTCATATCTTGTGAAGTCATTTCCCTTGGAGGAATCGATTGGCTGTTGGGACCATGACTTCCTGTTTGTCATTTATTTTGTTGTCTATGAATAAAAAACCAAGGGCGGTGCTCGGTGGAGACCATCGTGTTATGGTACTGAGATGAGGATGTAAGCTGTGGTCATGTCTGTTTACTTGGGGATATGCGGGAAATAGAGTGATAGGTAAGATGCATTATACCATTAGACTGAATAGGTGCTTATATTTCCCTAACAATAAGCCAAGTTAATAAAATAAAATAATAATTTCCACAGTCAACTATGCACTGCCAGTGTATTGCTGAGACTAAAAATATAAGTAAATAATCAAATTTATTAAAAACAACAAAAATTAAAGGTCACCCCTGTTGCCCTGCACACACTCACAAATGCAAATGTAGCACAGGGTATGCATGTGTATGTAAACCACGACTGCACCACATGTGTGCATGGGCGTCCGCTGAAATATTTTCAGGGGGGGGCGCTTCGGCAGCGGTAATACACAGTCGCATTTTACCCTTTCTTTGACCGCTGGCAGGGGTTAGAAGCGACCCCCCATGTTAAAATGTAAAAAACACCCCACTGTGCCCCCTGCATATTTTTAATATCTCTTTTGTCTCCACAACTGCACCTCGGGCCCCCTTTACATTACACAGCACCCTGCATCACTGGCCCCCTTTACATTACACAGCACCCTGCATCACTGGACCCCTTTATATTACACAGCACCCCTTTCCCTTTACTGAAACACTACACTATATTTTATATTTATTTAAGAGGAACCTTTCGGAATGAGGGACAAATGGATTTGATTCCAGAAGAGGGACAGACACTCTAAATAAGGGACAACTAGAAACTATGCTGTAGGCTACAACTCTAGTCTACGGACACATTGTCTAAAGCTGGGTACACACTAGGGTTGCACCAATACCTGTTTTGTACCAACAATACTTGTGCTCAAGTACTCGCTGATACCAGTTGCCAATACCTTTGCGGTGCGATTTGAGCCCATACGAAATGACTGGGCTTAAATCGCACTGTAAAGAATCACATGTGATTTGAACAGGAATGTGGTGCGATTCCTGTCTGAATCACATGCTCTTTCTCACACCGCTCCTGTGTTAACCCCGGCTTGTCATAATGACTTCAGCCAGGGTTCACACAGGAGTGGTGCAGGAAACCACATGTGATTCAGACAGGAATCGCACCACATTCCTGTTCAAATCACATGTGATTCTTTACAGTGCGATTTAAGCCCAGTCATTTCGTATGGGCTCAAATCGCACCGCAAAGGTATTGGCAACTGGTATCAGCGAGTACTTGAGCACAAGTATTGTTGGTACAAAACAGGTATTGGTGCAACCCTAGACACAAAGACCAAGTTCCTGGGCAAACAAATCTGCATAGGTGAGAATAAAGATAACAGGGAAAACATTTGTCACTGTTAGTACTCATGCACAAGAACACTATACTGTAGGTATAGCATACACTATACAATCTGATTGTACAATCTCTGCACAATCTCCTTTAGATTTACAAAAACTATTTGATATATGGACAACCTAAACAATTCATTTAAGTAGTATCCAATCAGGCAGGCCTTTGTACTACATAGTTGGTGGTAGATCCAAAAGATTTGTACAATCAGATTGTATAACGTATGGTAAGCTCGAGGCTGGCCATAGATAAAAACGTTTTTATTTTTGTCTGAAAAATTGAATGGATCCCCCAATCCACACAACTAAGGTGGGTAAGGGAACCCTTTCCGCTGAGACATCGATGTCGGAGCTACAAATCTAAAGAAACATTTCTGCTGGCTTGAGAGAAGTTGATCATTAAATTGATGTCTCTTTAGCAAGAATGACTACAGAAGGATTAAAACTTGTCCGGTCCTTGCTGGAGCCGTTACATTTCCATCCATCAATGGGCAGGTTTAGTAGCTCCTGTCTTCGTATGCCTGGGGAGCTAGCCTCCGTGCACACTAATTCTTTAGGGCCCACACTCACATGTGGTGCAGACGTGTGTCCTGTGTCCTCTCTTTTCAGCACAGGGATGTACGGGAATTGTGTGCCATCTCTGTGCCAGCATCCCATTCACTTCTATAGGGACCAGCACCTGCATGTCATATTAGGATACATAGGCTGTGTCCATGCAGCCTCACATCCTAGTAGATATGAATGGGGTGATGACACAGGGATGTGCACAACACCTATGTACCCCCCTGCTGATAAATGCCAGCCCTGCATAAGAGATAGATAAAATAGAATCTGAAATAACAGTTATCTTGTCTTCACAATTAGCAGTGATATGAAGCCTGAAAGTGTCACTGTTATTACCTGTTGGCTGGGCTGAGTAGAGGCAGGTTCAGCAGCACAGAGACAGGAGAAAACATCACTCCGTTTTGCTGTGCAGGTAGAGAGAGGAGGGGGTCCGAGAGAAGAGCACAGGAGAGGAGGGGGGGTCACTATACAGAGCAGGAATAGATTGTCTAAAGCAGGGAGAGATAACAGGAGGTGGGGGCCGAGGTGGTGATCTCCCACAAACATCGGGACACTGTGAAAGTGAAAGCAGGATAGAAATGACTGGAGAGGGGGGAGGGAAGACGCTGTCCAGGAGAGGGAAAGTTGTATACATGCAGACTGAAGCAGGAAAGCACTGATACCTTCCCAACCTCATGTGGAACACTAGAAGACTATCAGAGGAGCCGAACTAGGGGGGCGGGACCTTGCACACAGACCCAGCTCTGTGAATACAATACAAGCGCCGAGGACAGAGGGAGGAGAGCACTGCAGTGCTTAAAGCGGCCCCAGGGCCAGCCCTGCTCCTGGCGATTCCAGGGGGGGGCAACCACCCTCCCTTGCCCTATGGAGCGGACGCCCATGCATGTGTGAGATATTATTGTGAACGTTGGAGTCACAGCAATAATTCTAACACCATAGCTCACAGTTAGCTCTAAAACAATGTGTGAAGGCTTATAAAGCGTTATCTATGGAGATTTTTGAGAAATATTGTTTTTCATGATATCATGGGTGAGCACAATTTTAAGATTTGGCATGTTTGGTATCTATTTACTCAACCTAACCCCATTGTTTATATCTTTTACAAGAAATTGGTTGTCATAACATGTTTGTGTGCAGTAAAATTCATTTTATTATATTTGTTCCTAAAAATATGCGTATGATAAACAGTTTCCCAAAATATCGTGGCAATATAAAAAATTGCAACTACTATCTTTTTTTCTGCTTTCACAAAATATATAATACTCTGGTGGTTTTTAGTAATTTTATATTTTATGGGCCTGATGTACAGCATTTTTACACTGGTAACCCATGGCAGTGCCCAGCTTTTCATGCCTTTTTTTGACAATATCTTGCCTATTAGCTTACAATTGGACAGAACAAACTAAGAAGAATAAAGTCCTATGAACTTTAATATTGTTTGATGCTAAGTTCAGGTTTAACAGCCATTAAAGCATACTTTCACCCCAAAAAGTACATTATTTGCACCTGGCTTAAGCTTCCTACATCTCTGACAATTAATTTTTTTTTTTTTTTAAAGTGCTTCTGACTGTGATAGATAAAAATAAAGTTGTGCTTGATTCCATGCGCTCCTCTAGGGTTTCGAGATCCTACAGAGACCTGCGGTAGATGAGTACACACACGTCAGACTATTAAAAATGGTTGTATTGTTGAGGGGACACGCCAACATGATGGGGACTAGAAGTTCCTTTTTAGTCTGGATTCAATGAACTTTCCTCAAATTGAACCTGGACAGATTCGCTCATCGTTAATCATAGCAGAAATCATGATCACGGTGGGTACCAATGTAGTTGTATTAAAGTTATAATAAAATATAAGTAATCAGTATTTACGAATACATATATTTATACAAATATCACTTAGCAAAACTAAGTTGCTACTTAAATTTTTACAAAAAGACTGAAATGAAAAAGCTTTCAAATGTAGCCTGCTGTGATGCCCATTTATATAAAGCAATGAACACATTTTTTTTTCTGATATACATAAAGCACTCTTGTGAAAAGGAATGAAAGCATTCTATAATCAGAGCCAGGGCTGAGATGAACCAGTAGGGAATTAGCCGACTTAAAGCTGAAAACATGAAAATCAGTCACAATTCCCTATATTTAAGAAGATTACTTTCTGCAACTGTTAAGCACTAATGAAAAGATGCCGTGTATCACTGTAAAACCATCAGTAGTTCAGGGTAAAATTGTAAAATGTTTCCTTAGGCCCATTAACGAGATGTTATATGATGGATGATGGATGCAGGTCAAGCTTCAGACTAGGGTGTTTCTGGAAGGTTTGCGGTACTGCGGTTAGTTACTGGGAAGCCTGTGTCAGGCTGTCTGCCAAGAGTGCAGAAGAAATGCAATACAGAAATTGCTTTATGGTTTTCTATATACAAGTCTAAATTCTGGAAGGTGTTCCACGTTGGATAAATACAAATCCAGCTCCGCTTTAGAAATATAGCCTTATCTACCCCCAAAGTGAGTGTGTTTTGCATCAGTACCATTTTAACCAGGTAAAGGGGGACATTCACAGCGGGACAGAGTTTAAACTGAGAATGACTTATAGTGACAACGATGCTCACCTGCTTATTCCAGGTGGAGTAAAAGATGGTGGGGTTAATAGAGACTCATGCAGGACATTGCACCAAAAAATACGTAAGGCAAGCGTTTAATAGTGGTACACATTCTATTCTGTAGTAAAATATGGCGCTAAGTGAATGGGGTTAATTTCAAGTCAGACATATCCAAAGTCTGGCCGGTAGGCCAATCACGGCCTGCGGCCCGGTTTTGAACGGCCCGCCTGATTATCTAAACATATATATCTTTTGTGGCCCCCGACAATCTCCCAGCGCCGGGGCCACAAAAGATATATACAGTAGGTATTAGGCTGGCTGCCTCGGAGGCAGGAGGTGGGACTAGTGCCATGCACACAGGAGGATTATTTCCTGTTTACACTGCAGTCTCCGCTAATAGGAAGTCCCGTCTCCGGCACTGCCATTGGACAACTGTTCTGTCCATCAAAGGAGGCGGGACTTTCTCTTAAAGAGGCTGCTGTGTAAACAGGACATTCTCCTGGATATCTTTGGTGCACGTCCTGCCTCCTCCATGTCCCCTCCAAGGCTGCACTGATGGCAATGATGAGTGCATTCCTGGCAATGGTGGGGCTGCATTCCTGGTAATGGTGGGGCTGCATTCCTGGCAATGGTGGGGCTGCATTCCTGGTAATTGTGGGGCTGCATTCCTGGCAATGGTGGGGCTGCATTCCTGGCAATGATGGGTGCTGCATTCCTGGCAATGGTGAGTGCATTCCTGGCAATGATGGGTGCTGCATTCCTAGCATTGGTGGGTGCTGCATTCATGGCAACTGGGGGTCTGCAGATGGGCAATGACCCATATTTTGCTTCACAGTTCTTTATTTAAAATTGTACGTTTTTTCCTGAAACTTCCCTCTTAAAGTGAAGTAGGTAGATTCACAGAGAAAGGCTTAAACTTGCGGCGGCGCAGCTTAGCCTGTTTAGGCTACGCCGCCGTAAGTTAGCTAGGCAAGTACATGATTCTCAATGTACTTGCCTGCTAATATACGGCGGCATAGCCTAAAGCGGGTGGGCGTAAGGGCGCCGAATTCAAATGTGTTGGAGGGGGGCGTGTTTTATGGCAATGAGGCTTGTCCTCACGTTTTTTTTACATTTTCTATTTAATGCGCATGCGCCGGGCGCCTACATTTCCCAGTGTGCATTGCGGCTAAGTAAGCCGTACGGGCCTATTGATTTCGACATGGATGTAAACGACGTAAATCGCTATTCGCGGACGACTTACGCAAACGACGTGAAAAATTCGAATTTCGCCGCGGGAACGGCGGCCATACTTGACATTACTATTCCATGTAGGGCTAAGCTCTAACTTTAGGCGGCCTATCTCTAACGTAAACGGCGTAAAAGTACTGCGTCGGCCGGGCGTACGTTCGTGAATCAGCGTATCTCCTCATTTACATATTCTACGCCGACCGCAATGGAAGCGCCACCCAGCGGCCATCCAAAATATTGCAATCTAAGATTGGATGGCGCAAGCCGTCGTATCTTAGATATGTTTAAGCGTATCTCTGTTTGAGCATATGCTTAAACTTTAGTCGGCGTAGATTCTGAGTTAGGTCGGCTTATCTACTGATAAGCCGGCCTAATTCTTTCTGAATCTACCTAAAGGTGCGTGTTATATACGCCAATAAATACGGTATATACAAATAATATGCCCAAGCTCATCTCTTTACTCACACACAGCCACAAAGGCAAGAGAATTCTTGTTGGGCAGTGTATTAGTGCTCGAACGAACACACTTAGACAGAATTTTAATGGTTCACAGAATGTCAGGCCAAATGGTCGTCCCTCACGCATGTTCACTTCATCAAATCTGGCCCTCTTTGAAAAAAGTTTGGACACCCGTGATTTAAGTAAATATGGCCATGGTGCAACAGCGTGCAAAGCAGGGGGTTGCAGTACGGTAGTAGTTTTTACTGACAACCTGAAAAAAATGAGAGATGAGAGACAGTAGCATGGCCAGATTGTGTCTAATAGTGGGAGTGGCCTAAAAGAGGATGATTAACCAAAACTGCTCCTGGGTGAGTACACATTGCCATGGCCTTGATGCTTAGCTTCATAGTGCGGCAATTTTAACTTGACATGTCAAGATTCACATGCAGCATCGCCTGTCAAACTTGCCCGTTAGGCTCAATGGCGCTGAGCAGCGGCCCCAAGCCAAATGCTTGGCTTGAAGCTGTGAGACAATATTTCAATGTTTTCAATTTCAATTTCAATACTGTTGCAGTAGCTACAAAGGTAAAAAGATTTTTTTTATTTCATTTTATTAATTATCAAAATTTTTATTTTATTTTTTATATTATTAAAATGTATTTTATAGATATATTTTTTCAGAATTTTTTATATTTTAGTATATTTGATTTTATAATTATACAAACCAAATATATCCCTCAATTAATGTATATATCCTCACATCAAATCAATTAAGTCATTTTATATAAGTTTCATTAATTTAGTGTAAATCAACAATTAGTAGATAATTTAGTAACTTTATAATTTCTATATATATATTGGCAAATTAATTATAATAAAACATTTTCTTTTTTTATATATATATACATTTTTTATAAATAAAACATAAGACATAGTGAACGTTAGTACTAACAATATTGACTAGATGTCCTATATCATAGTTACATAGGGCCAGATTCACAAAAGAGATACAACGGCGTATCTCCTGATACGCCATCGTATCTCTGTGATCCGCCTGTCCTAACTATGCGGCTGATTCATAGAATCAGTTACGCATAGATAGCCCTAAGATCCGACAGGTGTAATTGACTTACACTGTCGGATCTTAGGAATGCAATTCTATGCCGGCCGCTAGGTGGCGAGGCCATTGCGGTCGGCGTAGAATATGCAAATGACTAGTTACGGCGATCCACGAACGTCCGCGTTACCCGTCGCTCTAACTTTACGTCGTTTCCGTTGAGATTCGCATCGTAAAATTAGGGCTGAGCCCTAGCTGTTCTAAGCCATGTTAAGTATGGCCGTCGTTCCCGCGTCGAAATTTAAAAAATCACGTCGTTTGCGTAAGTCATCCGTGAATGGCGCTGGACGCCATTTACGTTAACGTCTACACAAATGACGTCCGTGCGACAGTACGTTCGGCGCGGGAACGCGCCTAATTTAAATGGTGCCCGCCCCATTTGAATAGGGCGGGCTTGCGCCGAGCGAATTTACGTTACACCGCCGCAAGTTTACAGGTAAGAGCTTTGTGAATCAGGCACTTACGCTGTAAACCTGCGGCGGTGTAACGTAAATGGGATACGTTACGCTGCCGTGGAGCAACGTAAATGTATCAGAATCTGGCCCATAGTTACATAGTTAGTCAGGTTGAAAAAAGACACAAGTCCATCCAGTCCAACCACCAAAAAAAAATAAACAAACAAAATAAAAAACTCAGTACAATCCCATACACCCAACTCCATACCCACAGTTGATTCAGAGGAAGGCAAAAAACCCCAGAAGAGCATGATCCAATTTGCTACAGCCAGTGTTGTTCATCTTCCTTTAAAAAAGTAATTAGTTACAATTACAAGTTACTTGTCCGAAAAAGTAATTGAGTTAGTTACTTTATTGGCAAAGTAACTAGTTACTCGGCAAAGTAACTGAGATTTTTATTTTTATATTCTCCAATGCAATTACGTTCTATAACATCTTTGTTATCAAAGATGTTTATATTAACTGATTGAAGAATAAAAACACTATATACAGAATTTTAGAACATTTCGTACTGTGTACAATTATTAATATCATCATCACACTCCACCTGCCCAGCAATACTGTACAATATAGATTCAGTGTGCAGTGTGGGTGGCACTGCTGCAGTGCACACTGAATCTATATTGTACAGTATTGTTGCCTGGGCAGGTGGAGTGTGATGATGATATTAATAATTGTACACAGTATTGCATTTGCTGGGCCTGCCATATACTGTACTGTACTATACTGTATAACTGCACTTCAAAATTCCTTTACAAATAATGCATATTTTAAAATGTTATTACTAATAACTTATTAGTAATAACATTTTAAAATATGCATTATTTGTAAAGGAATTTTGTAGTGCAGTTATACAGTATAGTACAGTACAGTATATGGCAGGCCCAGCAAATGCAATACTGTGTACAATTATTAATATCATCATCATCACACTCCACCTGCCCAGGCAGCAATACTGTACAATATAGATTCAGTGTGCACTGCAGCAGTGTCACTCACACTGCACACTGAATCTATATTGTACAGTATTGCTGCCAGTGCCTGGGCAGGTGGAGTGTGATGATGATGATATTAATAATTGTACACAGTATTGCATTTGCTGGGCCTGCCTGGGCATGTGGAGCACTCCACCGGACCGCTCCACATGCCCAGGCAGGCCCAGCAAATGCAATACTGTGTATAATTAATTATCAGGTCCGGGGTCCCACTCCCTTCTCACCGTCAACTTCAAGTATCGCCATTCGCCGGGCAGTCTCTGCCTCCTCCCGTGACGCTGCTTGTTGTAATTGTGACTCACCGTCTGACCACCTGACCAGCTGACGCGGCCGCGTCGAAACGTCACTCCGTAGTACACTCCCAGCCACCCGATACTGTATCGGGTGGCTGGGAGTGTACGGAGTGACGTTTCGACGCTGGTCAGGTGGTCGGACCGTCGGACGGTGAGTCACTCACAAGCAGCGTCACGGGAGGAGGCAGAGTCTGCCCGGACTGCCCCCCCGCGCGCTCTAAGTAATTTCAGTAACGCCACCCAGTAATGGAAATGGCGTTGCCGAGAGGGCTAAAGTAATCTGATAGATTACTCGTTACCCTCAGGAGGCCCATCGTTACCTAACGGCGTTTATTTAAACGCCGTTAGTTACACCACATTTGCTACAGCAGGGGAAAAAATTCATTCCTGATCCCCTGAGAGGCAATCCGATTTACCCTGGATCAACTTTACCTAGAAATCTTAGTACTCAGTTATATTCTGTACATTTAGGAAAGTATCCAGACCTTTCTTAAAGCAATCTACTGAGCTGGCCAGAACCACCTCTGGAGGGAGTCTGCTCCACATTTTCACAGCTCTTACTGTGAAGAAACCTTTCTATATTTGGAGATGAAATCTCTTTTCCTCTAGACGTAAAGAGTGCCCCCTTGTCCTCAGTGTTGACCATAAAGTGAATAACTCAACACCAAGTTCACTATATGGACCCATTATATATTTGTACATGTGGATCATATCCCCCCTAATTCTCCTCTTCTCAAGAGTGAATACATTTAGTTCTTCTAATCTTTCCTCATAGCTGAGCTCCTCCATGCCTCTTATCAGTTTGGTTGCCCTTCTCTGCACTTTCTCCAGTTCCCCCCGATATCCTTTTTGAGAACTGGTGCCCAAAATTGCACTGCATATTCCAGATGAGGTCTTACTAATGATTTGTATAGGGGCAAAATTATGTCTCTCTCTCTCTGGAGTCCGTACCTCTCTTAATACAAGAAAGGACTTTGCTCGCTTTGGAAACCGCAACTTGGCATTGCATGCCATTATTGAGCTTATGATCAACTAAAACCCCCAGATCCTTCTCCACTACGGATCCCCCCAGTTGTACTCCCCCTAGTATGTATGATGCATGCATATTCTTAGCTCCCAAGTGCATAACTTTACATTTATCAACATTAAACCTCATCTGCCACTTAGTCGCCCAATTAGACAGAGCATTGAGGTCGGCTTGTAAATTGGCGACATCCTGTAAAGACGATATTCCACTGCATAGCTTGGGGTCATCTGCAAAGACAGAAATGTTACTTTTGATCTCAGACCTAATGTCATTTATAAATATATTGAAAAGTAAGGGTCCCAGCACTGAACCTTGGGGTACACCACTGATAACCTTTGACCATTCAGAGTAAGAATCATTAACCACGACTCTCTGAATTTTGTCTTTCAGCCAGTTTTCTATCCATTTACAAACTGATATATCCAATCCTGTAGACTTTACCTTACACATAAGCCATGTGTGCGGAACTGTATCGAACACTTTTGCAAAATCCAAGTATATCACATCCACAGCCACGCCTCTGTCTTTTTTGCATATTATTAGATGAAGATATGAAATAGATGGATGCAGCGCCCCGACGACGCTAATTTATGCGAAACATGTTGGCGACCAGCACCACCCCCATCTAATCAATCATAGCATCTACACTGTATCAGGGCAAACAATGGATTTTATTTATTGTTTTTATGTATTTAAATAAAATGTGTTATTTTGTTTATAAGAAATTCTCTGTGAATTTATTAGCTCACCTACTATAGACACAACACCCCAATAAAGTCCTATTTATACTGTTGTGGCTAATACCCACTCAGTTTGTTCTTTTCAATTCTTTTTAATTCTTCATGGACTGGTGCATTGTTGTCTGTGCTGGAAATCGCCCAACAAATGTCTCTTCAAATATACATTCAGAGTAAGAATCATTAAAGCGGGAGTTCACCCTAAAAATAATTTTTACTTGTAGATTGATGCTCATTTTGTCTAGGGGAATCGGCTAGTTGTTTTAAAATCCGAGCAGTACTTACCGTTGTAGAGAGCGATCTTCTCCGTCACTTCCGGGTATGGGTCTTCGGGAGCGGGCGTTCCTTCTTGATTGACAGTCTTCCGAAAAAGGCTTCCGACGGTCGCATCCATCGCGCCACGAGTAGCCGAAAGAAGCCGAACGTCGGTGCGGCTCTATACTGCGCCTGCGCACCGACGTTCGGCTTCTTTCGGAAAATCGTGATGCGATGGATGCGACCGTCGGAAGCCTCTCGGAAGACTGTCAATCAAAATAGGAACGCCCAGTCCCGCAGCCCATACCCGGAAGCGGCGGAGAAGATGCATCTCGAAAACGGTAAGTACAGCTTCGATAAAAAAAAAACTAGCCGATTCCCCTAGACAAAATGAGCATGAATCTAAGGGTAAAAAGTTGTATGTCCGGGTGAACCCCCGCTTTAACCACGACTCTCTGAATTTTATCTTTCAGACAGTTTTCTATCCATTTACAAACTGATATATCCAATCCTGTAGACTTTACCTTACACATAAGCCGTGTGTGCGGAGCTGTATCGAACACTTTTGCAAAATCCAAGTATATCATGTCCACAGCCACGCCTCTGTCCAGGGTTTTACTTAGGGCTGGACTGGGACAAAAATTTGGCCCTGGACTTCATCCAGACTGGCCCACTTTGACAGGTCTCTCCCATGGTGGCCGGACAACTCCCGCACCCCCCCCCCTTGGCCACCCAAGCCCCTTCACTAGCCAGTGGCAAAGCTAGACATTATTTCACCCGGGGAAAATAATCAGTTTGGTGCCCCCCATTATGGGACAAGATTAGGCAGAAGTGAGAAACTCCCAGGCCATAGCTGTTGAGTCAGCTGTCTGTCCCCTCCCCCGTGGTCCTCTGTCGTCCCCCCTGCTCCTCTGATCCTCCCCCTGCTTCTCTGTTCTCCCCAGGTGAGTGCTGTGGGGAGAGAGAGGAGGTGAGCGCTGCGGGAAGGGAGAGACAGAGGAGCGGAGGGGGGCGGCGGTCTGCTGTCACTGAAGCCAGCCCACTGAGCCATCGGCCCACCGGGAAACTCCCTGTAGTCCCAATGGCTAGTCCATCCCTGGTTTTACTTACCTCTTTATAAAAAGAAATCAGGTTTGTCTGACAACTTCTGTCTTTCATGAATCCATGCTGTCTGTTGCTTAAATAGTTTTGTTCCAGCCACATGTATATGGTATATATTATGCTCACCTAAATTGGAGCTTCCCAGTGATGTTTTGCTATCTGCATGCCCTTGTGTGTATGGGAAGCTTTCCCAGAAAATTAACCTGTCACCTAGACAGTAAGTGAGTCAAAAGCTCTGGTCAAAAGCTATTTTTTTCTGTCTTAAGCTGGCCATAGATGATAGGATTTTCTTTCCTTGCACCATGAGTGGAAGGAAAGGAAATTGCTCAATAACCCAATCAACACAGTCAGTGTTGACAGGAGAATGCATCCGGTGCTCTATAGCAGGCTTCAAAATTTCCCCTCGCCTACTCGCATTTTGCGAGTGCAAAATAGTTTCTGGCGAGGAGCTGGGAGTGGGGTGAGGAGCGCGGGTACCGCCGGCATGCAGGGATTGATCGGAAGCCATTCTAACATCAATCACCCTGGGGAAGAGAAAAGCTGCGGGATTACATAACTGATAACCCGCTGTTACAGTTTACTTTACATTGCAGCTCCCTCCACTCGCTATTACACACAGCCCCGCCTCCTGACCCCGTGCCTGTATCATATAGACAGAACACGTCCCAGCATTGGACTGGCATTCTGTCAATCTGATACAGGCACGGGTCAAGAGGCGGGGCTGTGTAATCACACGCGGAGCGGAGGGAGCTGCAATGTAAAGTAAGCTGTAACAGCGGGTTATCAGCTATGTAATCCCACGGCTTTTCTCTTCCCTCTTGATCGATGGGAGAACGGCTCCCAATCAATCCCTGCATGCCGGCGGTACCCGCGCTCCCACCACTCCCAGCTCCTCTTCCCCTGGGGCTATCCTCTGCACAGGTGAGCAGAGGCTACAATCGTGGGCACAGTGAGTAAAAGCTGAAATGGTGGGCACAGTGAGTAAAAGCTGAAATGGTGGGCACAGTGCGTAAAGGCTGCAATGGTGGGCACAGTTTGTAAAGGCTGCAATGGTGGGCACAGTGGGCAGAGGCTGCAGTGGTGGGCAGAGGCTGCTATAGTGGGCAGAGGCTGCTATGGTGGGCAGAGGCTGCAATGGTGGGCACAGGCTGCAATGGTGGGCACAGGCTGCAATGGTGGGCACAGGCTGCAATGGTGGGCACAGTGGACAGAGGCTGCAATGGTGGGCACAGTGGGCAGAGGCTGCTATGGTGGGCAGAGGCTGCAATGGTGGGCAGAGGCTGCAATGGTGGGCACAGTGGGCAGAGGCTGCAATGGTGGGCACAGTGGACAGAGGCTGCAATGGTGGGCACAGTGGGCAGAGGCTGCTATGGTGGGCAGAGGCTGCAATGGTGAGAAGAGGCTGCCATGGTGGGCACAGTGGGCAGAGGCTGCTATAGTGGGCAGAGGCTGCAATGGTGGGCACAGGCTGCAATGGTGGGCACAGGTGTGGCTGCACTGATAAAGTTTGTAACTTAATTTGCCATAAAACATGTAAGTGTCATTTCATGAGATAATTTGAGGGCGTGTTTAGGGGCAGAATTAGGGGTGGTGCAGGGCAGGGATTGGTTGGGTCAACTGGTGGCGAGTAACCCTTAAGGCCTGGCTAGTAGCGCAGGACTTGAAATTTTGAGCCCTGCTCTATAATATTCTGCCAGCAGGGGACACAGGGAGCATTCCCGGCCGGTAGATTACAATGGTTACTGCTAACAGCTATAGCTAATCGTAATCGTATGTAGAAAAATCAAACATGCTGGTTGTACCCCAGCTGATCAATCAATCAATCAACTTAAGTACAATCAGCCTGCCCATATATGGATCGAAAGTAGGCCAGTTCCTGCTGAACGGTCAGTGAATTACGGCTAGGTACTGTATATCTATGTATATATGTAACACGAGTCAATATCTCAGCTGTAATTTCAAGTTACCCACATGTGAAATCTATGCAGTTGTTGATTGCATCTAGCAAAACAACACAGCTAAAAAGTTCACATACCTGTTGTACTACATGGTGGGCTCAGAATTATATGACATTTGTTGCATTGCCAGGATGTTTTTCTATCACTACAGATACAGAATTGTCAATGTTGGTTAAAAAAGAAAATGAGAACATCCTAATATACCGATCTTCTAATATCATAGCCTACAATTGACTAACTATATAATTGTTGGCAACCAAGGAAATTTCTTTTTGAGTTCTTCCTCTTAAAGTCCTGTTTACTCATGCTTTTATTAACCAATTAAATGCATGAGACACTGACACAGAATGCATGATGAGATCTGTATCATCATCGTCAATAATATTTGGCCAGTTTCATAAGTTTAATTAGGTAATGACCTGCCAGCCTTACCTGCTGACCCCAGGACAAAACCCCTGGTGCCCTCCACCAATTTGCTGTTACTCTGAATAAAAATGTATTGTTTAGCTTTTGGGACCCTGATCAGAGGTAAAAAATATGTATTTACATTACTGCGGTTTTTACAAGCATAGCAACTTTTAGCCCTTTTTATCAGTACAAGCCAAGCTTTTTGCACACAAACACCCTTTTTGTAGGCTTTTGTCAAGCTCAACTAGTCCTTCAACCCACGAGAGAAAATTCACACCAGACAAAGACAGCAGTTAGTGCTAATCTCTAACTGCTAAAAAGACTATACGAAGCTGCATTGTTTCCACCAACATCCAGTCCGTGATGTTGTTGTGGGAAAGACCCATTCAACAAGATTTACTTCTGCTTGGTTTGAGAACACGGTTGTTCTTTTCCCTAGGTTATACAGCTTTTCGCAGTTGTTTCCATGCATCTACTCAAATAATGAAGTATAGCTTTCTGATGCTTCCAACAACTGAATTATTTCCCACTTATGAATGTCAGTCTTTAAATCATAGAAATAACATAACTGCTGTTTAATTCTTCTTATTTAACTTTCAAAGGTACAATTATTTGTTAAAGTGTTCATGTTGAGTAGTAAATTTCAGTGATAACATAGTTCTGTGCTGACTGTGCTGACTAAGGGAATGCGGGAAAAAGGTCTTATGATGGTGTATACCCCAAAATAGCAAAATATTCTTTCTGGCTTTCATCCGTGTGTACTCCTTTTTCTGTCTTTCTGTAGTTCTTCTACCTTACTTGGTCCTGGTTCTGTTTACTGATACTTTCCAACTGACCAAAAAAATAAATATTACAAATGAAACACATCGTAAGCACACCAAATTTAGCTATAGTATATGTTGTGTCTTCCCAAACCTAGGTGTGTTCTTGTATGAAGGTGACAGGTTCTCTTCAAGCTTGGTTCTTGTAACTATTAAATGAAACATTTGCAGACTTCCATGCAAACACCAAGTTACACTGCAGGAATAAGGTGATCAGTAAAAATGTTTGTTAAGCCTGATTTTCTCTGGCAGACACCCCCTACAGTAATTTCCTTAGGAAGTGAGCTCACTCCCCAGTCTCCACCATTGACAGGTTTCCATAGACGTTGTGTCCCATGCCATGTTAACATCTCACATTTCAGTGTGAGTCCAGATACATCTGTCTTTTAATGTTCTCTCCTTTCACTCACCTGAGCCTTTCTAACTGCTTAAACCTATTACATGTATCACCAAATCAATGTTTTACTTGACTTGTTTGGTAAGGAAAATTAAATTGTAACCCTTAATCTGTATGATTTTCTCAGATGTGTGACAGTTGACTATGTATGAAAACTGAAAAAAGATGGGAAGGACAATGCAGCCCTTTTTTAATGTAAATGGCCCTGACAGCCAAATCTGTTAGCGTTATTATACAGTTAACAGGACCGCAGAGCGTCACATTTGTTGTTAAATTTCTGCATTCCCAGCCAGCATGCGGAGTGGTTGGTGGTTTTACACTTTCTGCTGCATAAGCTATGCTGCTAATACAACTAAGATCTTAGTAAAGATTTGAGATGTAATTTTAGGTGTGCTAATCATTTTTTCTAATTTGAATTTTCACAATATCTCCATTGGTCATATACCCTCTTCAAGGTGTGAAAGGTGAAGACTCGGAATAGAGTTTTGCTAAGCATGAGGAGTGTTTTGTTGTTTGCAGGACTGTATCTACCATAATGGAACTCATGGGCCAGTTTCTTGGCATACATTATAATGTATGGGGTGTGTGACAGGAAGTCAGGTAAATCTGTGGGTGTTGTCACAAACGGCACATACTTTTCTGCCTTGCTTAGACAATACACTAATCATTATTAGGCGTCGGCTGCGAGAAATAGCCAGGAAAGGTATGAGGGCGTTGGAAGACTTCAACTGTTCAGAATGAGGCAATTAAGGCCTCTATAAGTAGTCCAAAGGATTACCACTGAATTGCTGCATCATTCCTAAGGCTTTGTGAGTAGGAGAGCAGCGTACTGAAAGTCTTCTGAGGAGGTGAGGAGAGGAGTGATTTTTCTGTGTGATAAAAATCAAAAGACTATTGTTTTGTGCTGTACGACCAGCACTGTCTGCCCAGCGCTAGGCTGAGTCAGACTCCATAGATAGGTTCCTGTGTGGAAGGTAGACGCCCAGAGTGGCTAGGGTTTATTTTATGTTTGATTTTGTTTATGCTGTTTGGATGCTTGCAATTGTTTTCCAGCAAGATGGAAAAATTAACCAAAAACTTTGTTTTCAACCGTCTTCAACTGCCAGTCTGTATAAATTCAGTGTGTGGTGAACCCATCCAAGGGGTCACACACCCCGCTACCGAGCTAACCCCTTACAGGTGGTAGAATGAAGCTCCTTCTTTCGTTTCTTTCTTCTGGCCAATTCTGGGCACGTCTGGCTAAGTTCAGAAAGACAGCTATAGGGGTGTGAAAGGCAAACACGACGAGTTGAGTTAATGCCAAAGAGCTCAATTTTGGTCTCATCTGACCAAAGCACTTTCTCCCAATCCTTCTCTGAATCATTTAGATGTTGATTGGCATTACTGTACACAAGCCTTCTTGAGGAGGGGGACTTGCAGTGTTTTGAGGATGAAAAATGCTGACTATGACCTTAAGAACATCATCCCTACAGTCAAGCACAGAGGTGGAAACATTATGCTTTGGGGCTGTTTCTGTACTAAAGGTACAGACTGACTTTGCTGCATTAAGGGACCAATCGATGGGGCCATGTATTGTAAAATATTGGATGAGAACCTTCTTCCTGCAGCCAGAACACTGAACATGGGTCATGAATGGGTCTTTCAGCATGACATGCAATCCTCAATTAAAGTCCCACAATTCTATAGTTTCTCAAACAATAGGGATGGAGATTATGTTCCCATAATTCTCATTTAAAGTCCCAAAACCCCCCTTCTTTTCAGCATGACGATGACCAAAAACATTCCGCCAAGGCAACAAAGTAGTGGCTCAAGAAGAAGCACATTAAGGTCAGACCCTAATCCTATAGAACATTTATAGAGGGAGCTGAAACTTCGAGTTGCCAAGTGACAGCCAAGAAACCTTAAGGATTTAGAGAAGATCTGTAAAGAAGAGTGGACCAGAATCCCTACTGAGATGTGTGCAAAACTGGTAACCAATTACAAGAAACGTCTTACTTCTGTGCTTGCCAACAAGGGTTCCTGTTTCTCCACCAAGTACTAAGTCATATTTTTCTTGGGGATCAAATACTTGTTTTAATCACTGAACTGCAACTCAATTTATTGCATTTGTATTGTGCTTTTTCTGGATCTTTGGTTGATATTCTGTCTCTATCATTTAAATGTACCCCCGAAGGAGCTACTGGTTTGTTTTGGGTGGCATGTTACCTCTATTTCTTCGCCGTCTAGGGTATCAGATGAGAGTTGAGAAAAACTTCAATGTCCACACTTTAGGCTTCTTTTTCTTTGCTTTCTTTACCAAACGTGGTAACCGAATAAAAGTGGTAGTTGAAGAGGTGGAAGGGTAATAGGTAATAGGTTCAGGTGTATAACTTTTGTTACAACGTAGATTTCGTCACCACTCTAGCATGAGCGGGTATTGTACACCTGGATAGGCCTCTCTCACTAATCTAGCAGCCAGGATGTCACATGGAAACTTGGTAAAGTCTCTGCCACAGACCTTCCCAAAGATAGAGACACATTCGGTCCAGAATCCTCTCAGCACAGGATTAAGCACCCGGATCTCTCTTGAATAAATTCTGGTGAACTCAGAACTGACAGGCGACCATCACTCAGCCTCTCAGTAATAGTGCATCCTTCAATGAAGTTCTAGTCCTCTCCTGAGATACCAGCCTCTTGCTCGGTGATCTCCAAGACAGGTTCTTCATCGAGTGGCTTCCTCCCTCAGGATAGATCACAACGCCGGACCAACATGGCCCCGCAGCCAGTAACACTTGAACATGCACCCCCAGCCAGGAGGGCCACACACAGGGGGTGGTGGGACGACGGACCAGGATCGGCAACGACCCCGAACTAATGACGTCTGTCCCTTAAGTACTCCTCCCCAGCATGCACAGCGGGACGATCAACTCCCTCTGATTGGCTGCTGAATGGGAACACCCAAAACACCTTGAGCTGACTGCTGCCACCCTCGGCCGACACCCCAGACAACAATAGTGGTCACTCACAGTACAGTCATGGCTGGAACAGAGGCCCATGGCTGGAACAGAGGCCCAAATTTAGAGAAAAATCATACAGTCTGAGTCAACTAACTCTCAGACTACCCTCTAAATTTAAAGCAGCGCCGGCTAGAAAGTACATAAACTACACCTATGATATACATTTTAGACCCTTCATTTCTTTGTAAGTGGGCAAACTTACAAAATCTGCAGTGGGATCAAATAATTATTTTCCCCACTGTACCATAGAGGAACTCATGGGCCAGTTTCTTGGCATACATGATAATGTATGGGGTGGAAGAATGAAGCTTCTTTCATTTCTGTCTTCTGGCCATTTCTGGGTACATCTGGCTAAATTCAGGAAGACAGCTATAGGGGTATGTGGAATGTTGAAAGGATTTAGAAAACTCACTACCAGGGATGACCCAAATGTACCTAGGATTGGTTTGAGGGGGGTTCCCTGAATTTTACTGAAGTTCGGATGCTGAATCCAAACCCTATTGAATGGCTTTTTTTACTACGCTAACAGGAAAGGGAGCGCCAAGCAAATGTCACGAGGGGTTGGGCACTACCGTGTAAAACATGTACCAAAGCAAAAAAAATTATAAAATCAGTTTGGTGGGGAGCAACAATAATAATGCTTAAAGTGAAACATTAAAAATACAAAATTCCTTTATCTTACATAACTGAAGGATGCTTATAACCTGCTTGTGGATTGGCAAATCTGTACATTGTATACAACTTGTTACAGCAAAACTGAAATTTAGCCCTCTTTCCACATCTGGTGATTTGGAATACCAACCCCAAGGCCTCGTACACACGATAGGTTAACCAGAGGACAAGGATCTGATGGACCGTTTTCAGCAGTCAAAACTGATCGTGTGGGGGCCCCCTTGGTTATTCAACCATCGGTTAAAAAAAAGCCAACTTGCTTTAAATTTAACCGATGGATTCCTAACCGATAGGTCAAAACCGATTATTAGTAGGCACAACCATCGGTTAAAAATCCACGCATGCTCAGAATCAAGTCGACGCATGCTTGGAAGCATTGAACTTCGTTTTTTTCAGCACGTCGTTGTGTTTTACGTCATGCGTTCTGACACGATCGGTTTTTTAACCGATGGTGTGTAGGCGTGATGGACCGTCAGTCAGCTTCATCGGTTAACCAATGACAACGGTCCTTCAGACCGTTCTCATCGGATGGACTGATCGTGTGTACGAGGCTTAAGGATGTAATTCTGCCTGCGATTCCAAATCACACTGCAATAGTGACAAAAGCATTTGTTGCGTGATAAATCAAGCAATCGAGGCAAAACACATTCCATGAAGCTTGTCACCCAAAAAGCATCAGGAGCTTTTGCCATTTGCAAATGCCTAATGGTTCAGAACTTGACTTCAGTTGCTTGTCAGCACAGCGGCTGTCACCAGCAATGTTGTGTTATAAATAAAAGCATAGGAGTCTCTGGCAACGACCAAGTGCTCCTTAGGCTCCATGCTTTAGGGGAGCACATGCCTACCAATACCAAATCACTCTCTTACACATTATCCTTACATAAACTTTATTTTTTTCTCTCTTCTCTAATATTGTCCAAAGAGAGAATTAAAACCCAGCAGAGAACTGCAAACAGACATAATGAAATATCTCCGGCACATCAAAAGAAAGGGATGTGACTACACATTCCATGGGGTTAGTTTTTCCATAAGAATATTGCCATATTTTCCTTTGCGTTGCTGTTTAAATAAATCTGATTCTTGTGAAGTATAATATATTTAGCATTTTCAAATCAGATATAAACCTTTGTAAATTATTTCACTCAGGGCAGTTGCATAAATTAGTTTACTTTTTCCCTCCATGTTACTGAATCTGGAAATGCATCAATAAGATCTGTGGCACATATGGAAAAAATATATTTTCGTAGTATTATTTCTATATTTCCATTTCCAAGAAAATTGCACTGCTACGCTGACCACCAAGGAAATGGGCACTGCTATACAAACCATCAATTTCAGAGGGCACTTTTCCACTGATCATCAAAGTAAGTGGACATGTCACTGGTAATTACCAATGTAAAGGGGCACTGTAAGAGTTTAATGCTACACTGACCGCTAACTAATGTAAAGGGTGCTTCTCCATTGACCACCGATGTAAAGGGCACTTTACTCTGACCACCAATGTAAGGGGCACTCGCTGACTACTAATGCAAGGGTGCATTTCTTCACTGGCCATCAGTGTAAGAGTACATGTAACCCCTGATTAACATTAGGTGGCATTGCTGCACAGGCCACAACTGTAAGTGGCCACTTCTCCACTTGCACCTGCATTTCGTTACTGGCCACCAATACAAGGGGTACTTCTTGAGTCACCATCAATGTAAGGGAAGCATTACAGTGACCACCATTATAGGAGGACACTTCTTCACTGAATTTAATGTCCATCAATGTAAGTAAGGACATTACATTAATAACCAATGTGAGTAGGCACACAAACCACTGACCACCAATGAAGGGGGGCACTTCTCGACTGACCACCAATGTAAAGGAATGCTACACTGACCACAAATGTAAGGGGGTACTTCTCCACCGACCACCAATGTTTTGGGGCATATCTCCACTGACAACCAATGTAATGACATTTTTCTACTGAAAAGCAATGTAAAGGGGGCACTCCTTCCCTGGCAACCAATGTATATGGGAAGAGCTTCACTGACAATTAATATAATATGAACTTTTCCACTGACAACTAATATAAAGGGGTATTTCTCCACTGGCAATGTAACAAGGACTTTTTCCAATATTCACAGATGTAAGGGGGTGCCACTCTTTCCGCCTACATAAGAGGGCACTTCTCTAATGCCGCTACTGTAATGGGGCACCACACTGACCACTATACACAGTGTATACTTCTAATATACTTCTAATCATCATATGTTTCATATGAAACATCAAATGTTTCATATTGTATATTTACATTGTAGTCCAGCAGGTGGACCTCTGGGCCTCCTTTTACTCTTTTAACATCCGGACAATAGCTTATTTTTCTGAAAAATGCTATGATTTACTGTACATAGTTCAATAATTCAGAAAACGTATGATACATACACCTCTGTGTTAGGTTCTGTTTAGTTGGGTTCATTTGCAGTTTAAATTCTAGAAATCAAGCAGCTTGTGCTGTGCTCTCTCTTAAGAAAACCTATTAGGATCTGTTGAACCTGTTTTTATGGGTGTAACATTTATTAAATTATTATTTTTAAAATAAAGATTTTATGTAACTACAAAAAGAAAAAAGATACAAAACATAAGTACAAAAAGCATGAACATAAAAGAAAAAATTAATTCACTTTAACCATTATAGTGTACTAATAGAATAGACATGATGGCTGTGATTTTTAGGGTGTCTAACAGTGGCTAATTCCTGGTGTGCCTCTGCTGCCCCCACTTCAGCACACATGAACAATAATACTACTAATATACCAGTAATACTATTGATTGTTAACTATCTTGAAGCCACCAGGGTTGCTTTTCTCCTTTGTAATTTTGGTAACTTTCAACCAAGGCATCCATTGTTTTTTATACTCTGATGATTATTTCATTAATTTCAATGGGATTAAACAAAAAATACAGAAAGTATTTTATACTGAAATAATGAACACATTGTTATATGAATTTACAATGTTTGAATTTAAACTAAATCAGTAACAGAGCTTTTAAGATTCTCATAATGGTGCCCAAATAGCTCTTTTGTTAGTAAATCAGCACCAGTAATAAAATCTAACACTGTTTTTACTTTATCTAACGTGTACCAATGATTCTTTCTTAAACCTACTCCCTTTATTACAGGAATTTTCTAGTTGACTTTGCTGCTGCTACTTTATGAGTATAGGATAACCAGTATAAGTACAGTATAATTTATCAAGTCCTCTTTTCTTTCATAATTCATAAGAGTCCCTCCTGCCGTTAGCATTACATACTCCTTCAAACAATATTGTACTCTTGTAAAATAATTTGTTTATGCTATTGGATACCATTTTCTGTGTTTCCATAAGCTTTTATTAACACAAAGAAAGGATACAAATTTCAATAAAATTTAGTAAGTGCATACAAATTTTTTTTGGTGATTTTTGTCCAAATATATTCAATTAATATAATTACACCCTCAATATACCACTTCCAAAAAGGTTTATATCCTTAGTATAGTCTATAATTACATCTAATTCCATGTCAGGTCTACTGCCCTGCTTTTCCTTTCCCCAGCTCCTGCCTCCCTCTTTGTCTTCCCTGACCATGTCCCCCTACCAAATCCCCACTTTATTATATTACAGCACAGCCTTTCTCTATGAATGTGGACAAACTACAATCTTTTACATTTTGAACTTTGAGCATCATTTTACACGCCAGAACCTGTCATCTTTACAGCAGACCACACAGAATCACAAACTCTGACTACACCATGTCATGTCTTATTTTTAAAGCTTTTAGTATTTTCCTAAAAATGCAATCAACAAAGATTTAACCATAAATCTATGTTTATTGGCAGTGGCGGCTGGTGCTCAAAATTTTTGGGGGGCACAAACAAACCCATACAAAAAAAACATCAATTGCAGCCACTGTGCCCATCAAACGCAGCTACTGTGCCCATCAAACGCAGTCACTGTGCCCATCAAACGCAGCCACTGTGACCATTAAATGCAGTCACTGTGCCATCAAACGCAGCCACTGTGCCATCAAATGCAGCCACTATGCCCATCAAACGCAGTCACTGTACCCATAAATTGCCGCCACTGTGCCATCAAACACAGCTACTGTACCCATCAATTGCTGCCAGTGTGCCCATCAATTGCTGCCACTGTGCCCATTAATTGCTGCCACTGTGCCCATTAATTGTCGCCACTGTGCCCATAAATTGCTGCCAGTGTGCTTATCAATTGCCATTACTGTGCCCATCAATTACTGCCAGTGTGCCCATCAAATGCCGCTATTGTGCCGATCAATTGCTACCAGTGTGCCCATCAATTGCCACTACTGTGACCATCAAATGCTGCCAGTGTGCATCCCCCGCCCACCCGGCACTTACTTGTCTCGGTGGGGCAGCGGGTGACGGCGGCAGGCGGTGAGCGGTGTCCGGTGTCCTCCACGCTCCTCAATGTCATCTCCTGTCCTCTCTTCACGTCCTTTGCTATGATTGGACGCCTGATAGGCGATGCATGAATCTATCTATGGTGATAGACAGGTGGCAGGAGAGAGGGGGCGGCACCAGTGCGCCCTTAATGGAAGCACCGCCACTGTTTATTGGGTAATTCTCAACATGATCAGCAACTGATATGGTAAAATCTCTAAAAATCTGATCTGCTTGTAGTTTGCCTCATCCTCTTCGTTGAGGATTCAAACCAAAGCCAAGTAAGTTACAACGGCGTAGCGTATATTACATATGCGCCGGGCACAGCGTATGTATGTGGATCTGCCCCCTTATCTGTTTATTTAGATGCAAAATTAAAGTGCATCTATAGGAAGAACTTTATCTATATATATATATATTTTTTTTAGAGTAGGAAGATTTGAACCCTTGTGAGTTTTTATTGTTGTATATGCCCCTACTGGATACAATCACCATCCCTGTTTTGGGACAGAAACCGATTAAAACAATAAAAACTATCCATTATAAAAGTCATTTATGCATTAGTTTTGTTTTTCTATTTATGTACACAATTGCTTTTATACTTACCAAGTATATGAAATTGGTATTGTTGTGTATAAACACAATTAAATGTATATATTTATATGTATATAACCCCAAATATATCAACAAATCCTTCAGAGCCGGTTCACACTGGGGCGACCAAAATCCTAGGAGGTGTATTCCGTCAGTCATGTAAAGGAACATGTCAGGGAACAATCCGCAGAAGAACTGGCATAACTGGTAAAGCCCAGCAGAATCGCAGATTGACGAACAGGAATTTGCATATGCTAATTAGGGTGACCACGTGTCCCTGATTGCCCGGGACAGTCCCGCATTTTGCAGTTCTGTCACGGGGCCCGGGCACCTTCATTCCAGGACAATACAGTGTCCCGGAATGAAACTGACACAGCCACCTGATGAGCCGATGATGGAAACTGTCTGTTTCCCAGCCCAAGGTGTTCGCCCCACCAAATGCCCTGCAATGCACTGCGCACTGCTCACAACCAGGGCGCAGTAAAAGCTGGTTGTTAAGGAGCTGGGCTGGGAAGCCAGCATCCTTATTAACTGTGAGTCATCAGCTGTCAATGGGCTTCCCTGCTGACAGCTGAATAAAAAAAAAGTAAAAAAACAAAAACGGCGTGGTCAATTCCCCTAGTCCATTCCAAACCCTTTGGGTCCTTTGGGGGCTTGCAGATTCTGATAACCACTCCGCCTGCATGCCACCACAATTACTGGCCAGGGTACGATGGGGACAAGGTGCTTTGGGGTGGGGGGGTAGAGACCGAGGGGTCTGGTATGGACTGGGGGGGAGCACTACTATTTTTTGCTTTTGTTTTCAATAGCCGGGTGCCAGCAATTGCAACTGTAAGTCAATTTAAATGTGATTTGACTTGTTTTTTTTTTCTTTAGAAACATATTTTTTGCTGCAGCATGTTCTATACATGGTACACATGCGCCAATTTACAGGAAGACTAAGGGGACCCCCCAGGCACTATATATTTTATTTTTATTTTTTTGCATTGATGCATGTCCCCCAAGGCAGTACGCGGACCCTATTATGGCCAGGTACTTGCATATAAGCTGTTAAAATTTTCTTTGAAAGAGGGGGTTGTCCCTGAATGGCAGTTTGGAAATGGGGTCACCCTAATGCTAATGCGCATGCACACATGGCATAAATGGGCAAAAACTCTGGCGCCCAGTGGCCTATTGAAAGCCAGCAGCACCAACCACTAGTTTCTGGATGATCTTCAGCTCCCCTGTGTGTTCCTGAGTTATGTTCCTGTTGTTATTGGATTTCCTGTTACCGACCTGGCTTGCCTTTGACCTGTCTTGTTTGCACTCCTGGCTTTCACCCTTGGCTTGTTCCTGTGACCCTGCTCCTGCCTGCTGATCCATGTATGACCTCTGGCTTGCTCTTTTGACTTTGCTGCTGCCTGATAGTGTATTAGCTCAACTGACTCCTGACTCTACTTGCTGCCTTAGTCCTGGCTGATATCCCATGCATCACTTCTGGCCTGGCTTCTGACTCTACTCATGGCTCTCCCTGCTGCCCAGCAGTGCATTCTGCTCATCAGCCACCATCCAGTGGTCATCGACTCATCACCTCAGCCTGTCGCAGCTGGTAACCCCTGCTTCTCTGAAAGCACACTCTCTTGGCACTACGGGAATCCATGTAGACACAGCTGAAAGGCACTCATCTGTCAGCAGGAGGGCAAGACAGCCAGCACTCAATCTCAAGGTCGGAAACAGAGACACCAGCGATTCAATAGCCCTGCCAAAGCTGCTATCTCTTTATGAGACTGGATCATTCATCATCCTCCACTTCAGATCGCTCAATGACTAATCGCCAGGATGAGACCGATGGGGTCCCCTTCTACCAGGAGAGCCTGTTGCCACCACCTGGGAGCTGGTGAGAGGGCTGATGGCCCACCTTTACTCTGCTATCAGAAACTGGGCCACTAAGAGCAGGACATTTAGTCTACCAAATCGATACCAGCCCCTTACCTACTCTGCGCTGTGGTTATACTGCGCTGTCATCACATCTGCATTGCATCTGCAGCACCACTAATACTTTACTGCATGCAGGTTCAAAAGACTATTATCAAGTGCACCAACGCTCCTTAAAGGGCCCCGAAAATAGCCATCAGAAGACCAACTTTAAGGACTGTTCCTTCCATTAATGACACCCAACCTGCTCCTCTTTAGAAAAAAATTGAAGACGGAGCTGTTCGTCCAAGCTTACGGATAACAATTTTTTTTCTCACACTCCGCCCTTCCATCGAAGGGCCCACTTCCCACTCTAATGACCATGAACCCGGAACGGCCCTGACTATTCAGACATCCATGATGTCAAGTACCCTCCTTTCTGATTCCCTTCTCTTTCTTTTCTTTTCTATTTTCTCTCTCTTATGCTTCACAGCTCTTTCCCTTGCTCCTCTAAGGGCTGGACACACTTCCCCTCCTTCACCCTCTCTTTTCTCTCTTCTTCCTTCCAAACCGTGGATTGATTCAGGGTAACATCTTACCAGCGGCGCTTAGACGCTCACTCTCCAGTGGGTATTTGGTGCCTTAACTAAGCTCAAAAATCAATCAATCAAATCAATTAATCTTCCAGCACATTCCCATCATACCCTTCATCCCCTTTTCTTTATTTAAACAAGGACAGTGCCGACCCAGTCAGTTTACACCTAGCATGGCCGCCATTAGTGCACATATACAGTAGTTCCTGCAGTTTGTTAGATCAGATTTTATTACTGCTTGCTGCTGCACTTCAAGTGACATTGTTATTGTTGTTACTGATCTAGATGTTACATACTATCTTATGCAAAATCTTTATTGATAATCCCATGTGATAGTTAATGTCCAGTCACTTTTGCCCAGATGAGCCTTGGCCACTGTTATTTCTAGGTAGTTCATAGTTATTAATGGCTGGATTTTGAAACTATTATCTAATGTCAATGAGAGCCTTAACACAGGTCTGTAGAAAAAAGTGAATATTCTGAGGATTGTCATTTTCCATATTTTAACTCCTAGTTCAAATTAAGTATCTGAAGAGTTGTCCTGTGGATACTTAGACTAAGAAATGTATTTGTTCCGACACTGATAACTATTGCCTGTAATGCACTTATTTTTAAAAACAATAATGTATGTTTGAGTATCTGCCTGATCAGTGTATATCATCAATGGAGAGTTCTAAAGTAATCATGGTTAACTTACAAGGAAAATGGGACCTCAGCCATTGCTTCTGTCATTACCAAGAAACCCCACATAATATTCAATAGATGTGTAACAGCTCTAGTGAAACGGAGTGAACCACAACTGTGGTTAGCAAGGATTTCAATGCGCTTTTTTATGTGACAACTCAGTATTGGGCCCCAGGCATCACTCCTCACAAACAGGAGTTTGGGTGATCTCTAAATCATCACTCTGTCACATAAAGAAAGGCGTTGAGCTACTAAGGATGGACGCATTACAACATGCAACCAGAGCTTAGCGTTTTAAAATTATATAATATACTTTAAGGATCAAGATTCCAATACACCTCTATATGCAAGTGATTATCTGTACGGGACCCCAGGCGTCATTCCACACAAACAGGAGTTTGGGGGTTCTCTACATCATATCAATTTGAGCATATAGGGATGTATTAGGCCACTAAGGGAGATGGTATAAAATACCATCAACCCCTAGCATAGAAAAGTTAGAGCGAACATGTTCAAACAATTAGGACAAGGCCTATAAGGGATTTGTACTTATGTCAAGCTCGTAGTAAATAGGAGTTGTAGTGACAACTAATAGTTGCGTATGAGAGGCAATATAGCTCAGGTAGTAGAAGTTGCATATATGAGGTAAATATTGCACACGTAATAGTAGTTGCATATGAGAGGCAATATAGCTCAGATAATTATAGTTGCATATAGAGGTGTATTAGAATCTTGATCTTTAAAGTATATTATATAATTTTAAATGCTAAGCTCTGGTCGCATGTTGAAATGCGTCCATCCTTAGTAGCTCAACACCCTTCTTTATGTGATGATGTAGAGATCCCCCAAACTCCTTTTTGTGAGGAGTGATGCCTGGGGCCCAATACTGAGTTGTCACATAGAGAAGCGCATTGAAATCCTTGCTAACCGCAGTTGTGGTTCACTCCGTTCACCAGTGCTGTTACAAGATGACATCTATTGAGGCTGTAGACATACCACAGAAGATGGTCAGAGACTCTGGATGTGATGAGGGTGTGATTGAAGGCTGAAGACATAACTACAGGCATGTTACAAGAGATTACTGGCCCTTTACAAGTAAGTGCTCCCCTTTGTACTGTTGACAGTTGAGAATCACACAAAAATACCAATGTGCAGCTCACAAGTTGCAGGTTGGGCAAAAGGGCTCTACAGCATCAAAAGACAAGAGGCTCAGTTCACTAAGCTAACTCCTGAATATGGGCAATGGAGTGCTGCAACCTTTTTCCCATCCACGTTGGAGACACATGAAGGTTGATTAACTAAATCTGGAGAGTGCAAAATATGGTGCAGCTCTGCATGGAAACCAATCAGCTTCCAGGTTTTTTGTCGAAGCTTAATTGAACATGCTGAAGTTAGAAGTGGATTAGCTAGCTACATTGCACAGCTGTGCCAGATTTTGGACTTTCCAGTTTTAGTAAATCCCCCCATGATCATCTGTTTTCTCTGCACATGTGGTATTGCAACCAGAGTCATATATACTTCTGGTATTTTATGCTCTGTAATTATACAGATGTCAGAGTCTTAGTTTCTTTGGGTATTAGCTGACTCTCAAAATGAACACTAAAAATAACTATATACTGACACATAGAGCAAACTGTTGTGGTATCTTTGTTCAACAATCAGCCAGTATAGGGGATACAAATAATTACAACCGATATTCTCAAGAAGATTCAATTGACAGGCAGAAATTCATAGGACAATAATTTACCACTTCCTATACATACCAGGAGATACAATTTTGTTTTATGTGTGTACCCTTAAAATAGCCAAGCATACGTCTTTTTGCATAAAGTGATTTAAAGCCCTGATTGTACAAATCAGTGAAATAATCTAATTTTTGAGCTGCAGGCACTGCAGCATTTCATCCTCAAAGTTCACAGCAGAAGAACTGTGAGTCATTCACGTTGATTCTCTCAGCACTCTGAGTTGCCACTGGTAGAAGGGTGCAGGGTTGCTGAGCTACCTGAGAAAAGTACTCCTGTGCTTCTGCTGTGAATTTGAGAATGCATTGCTCCGAGTGGACTGCAGCTACAGGCTTAGCGCAAACATTAATTTTAAAGCTTATTTTCTGCTTGTCTATAACCTGGCCATAGGTTCACTTGAATTTTCCTACTGAGTCTGTGGTAAGTAGTTCCCAGCAGTATAAACCACAGTTGCTGCAGGGAAACTACCACAAACATAATTGTCATACAGATTCTTCAGGCCCAATTATATCCCACATGGCCAGAAGACACTTGTATTTATTTTTTATGGCAAGAACATGCATGCAGAGAAATGTGGGAAAGCATTTGTCAACTGCATTTTCTATGACACTGGGAACTCTGATGTAAATCAGAACATAGTGGACTCTCACATAAGGTGAAAAATAAAAAATGTAGCGCCAACCTATGTGAAAAATTGTGTCCACAAAGTGGCCCCAAATGGACAGACACCCTGTAGGGAAATAAGTCCAAAAACTACACTGGGTACACGATGGGAAGAAAGATCATATATAACATGAACAGAAATAAATGACGTTCACGGTTAAATATGAATAAGTGAACAAACAAGGTAAATAAAGTAATTAATTAATTGATAAGTCATGTAAAAGTGTGTGACCACAAATACAATTCATAAGTGAAAAAGTCCCATATATATGTGTAGGGGTGGTTCCTTATGATACATTCATAGCCTGTGACTACGTTCAGATATTCCCCTCAGTTGGAAAACAACACCTCTTCACACGGAAAGGCAAGAACCTCTTCTCATGGACATTCCTTGGTAAGTTAAAAGATAAATACTCTTACCGACTCCCGTTGACCCACATCTCACCGTACGGTGGGTAGGTCTCCAAGGCTTATATGGGCTCAGATACCCTCCAACAGCACCGATAAAGGAAGAAATCCTGGTTCTGATGTTCCTGAAGGAGATGGAAGTACTGGCCCCGGGAGCGTCCGTGAGATGGTGTGGAATGAACACTCCAAGTTTCAGAGGAAAAAAAGGGGAAAAGAACACCTCCTCATAGTGTAGAAAATTTAATAAAATCTCTCAAAAGATATAAAAATATTCCACAGCAGGGAGAGAATCCAAACAGTACAGATGTATATATAAAAATCCCGAAAGATAAAAAGTTCCACACTTAGATCACCACAGCAGGTCACATCACCACAATAAATCAAGAAAATCAAGATCAATAGCGTAGGCTAAATTTGCTCCCAGTTTGGCCAATATATTTATGGCCAAATGGGAGGAGGATGTCGTCTATGCTGCTGAGCGGCCGGAGATAGTTCTCTGGGCGCGGTACATAGACGACATCCTCCTCCTTTGGCGAGGAGATCGAGGATCTCTGGATGAATTCATGACCTACCTTAATGGGAACCAAGTCGGAATTAGTCTCACCTATGAGGCTAGCTCCACCAACATTAATTTCCTGGATCTAGAAATCTTCGTGCAGAATAATCAATTACAGACTAAAACTTATTTTAAAAAGACCGACCGTAACGGGTTTATCCCAGTTGACAGCTGTCACCATCCGTCATGGCTGAAATCAGTCCCACGCAGCCAGATTCTGAGAATCCGGCGTAATTGCTCCAATTTAGGGGACTTTAGAGATCAAGCAAATGTCCTTAAAAGGAGATTTGTTGATAAGGGTTACCCTGAGAGCAATATTGAGGAGGAAATAGAACGGATTTCATACATGGACAGAACAACTTTGATAAAAGAAAAAACTAGGTCGGCACAAGAAAATAGGTTTAAGAACTCCTTTTTCACAACATTCTCTATACAACACAGGCAGATCAAGTCCATTATCCAGAAACACTGGAAGGTACTAAAGAGTGATTCCACACTAGGACCAACCCTCCCGAATGATGCTGCCGTGATTTATAGGGGTGCCATGTCTATGAGAAACCAGATCGCGCCCAATGTTCCTGACCCCCCCATTAAACCAACCTTCTTCCCTCTCTCTAAGGGGTATCACCCCTGTAGGAGGTGTAAGGTATGTGTTTATAATGCTAATAAAAAGAAATCTGTCAGTTTTAGGTCCACCGTCACCGGGATGGAATTTCCCATAAAACAATTTTCCACATGTGCCACGAGGTATGTGGTATACCTCCTCACCTGCCCTTGTGGAAAACAGTACGTTGGACGTACTATACGGAACTTTTCCACAAGGGCAGGTGAACATATTGCCAAGATCCTTAAAGGCTACCCAAAACATACGGTGCCCAGACACTATCTGGAACACCATAATAAAAAAGTGGAAGGGACCACGTTCCAGATTATCGACCATTTTGTCCCCCACTGGCGGGGAGAACCCGGTACCCGTGGGGTGTCAAGGTTGGAGGTATTCTGGATCTACCAGCTTAAGAGTTACACGCCCCATGGCCTCAACGTGGAATGGGACGTGAACTCTTTCATTAATCAATCATAATAGTTTAATAACAGTTCAACACAATTTCTAAAACCTCTTTTTTAACAATTGTTTTGACTGAGCTGTTTGTGTATTATATATTATGTATTTTTTCTGTTTCCCCATGATTTTCATCCATACACTTGCTAATCCAGTTGTTGGAAGTTGCATACCTGTATTCTTACATGCACACGCCAGCCATGACCTTTCCACCTATGGGACACGGTATATACAGTAATTGTCTCCATAGGATTTAATGTATTCGTCCCGCAGCTAAGGGTTAACGCTACTGCGCTAACCCTTTTTTTCCCAATGAATCCTGGGATGCTCACGATGGAGCGCACGGCGTCGCCAAGCTTTAACGTTGGTGACACGCATGAAGCGGTCACATTGTACCGGCACTTCCATCATTGTGATGGAGCGCACGGCGTCAGTACGTTTTGACGTGGGTGACGCGCATGAAGCGGTCACATGATACCGGCGCTCCCATCATCGCCGCCCCTTGGGATGACGAGTTCAATGATGGACAGCATTGTGCTGAGCCTTGGACTCCGATTGGAAAGCGGGTGCAAGGCGGGGCTATCCATTCACACTCCCTCACATTGGACAGAGGAACACACGTGAAACAGGAAGAGGGGACTTTTTTGTATGATTACCCCTTACAATCTGTCGGACCATCGTGGCATACTTCCGCTGCGTGGAGCGCAAGAAGGGGAACACATAGGCTGTGGAACGCACGCCGGATGGGAATGGCGTGGCATGCATGGACAACAGGTAGGCAATTATGGGGGTTATTTATAGGCGTGGGGAGGTGAGGGAGTCCAGTTCTATGCCCTAGTAGAAGTCTATGAGGACGAAACCGGTCGGCTACACTGGACTCCTATCATTTCCACTACGCTATTGATCTTGATTTTCTTGATTTATTGTGGTGATGTGACCTGCTGTGGTGATCTAAGTGTGGAACTTTTTATCTTTCGGGATTTTTATATATACATCTGTACTGTTTGGATTCTCTCCCTGCTGTGGAATATTTTTATATCTTTTGAGAGATTTTATTAAAGCGGTAGTTCACCCTCCTTCACCTCATTATTCCATTACTTTCGGCATCGTAGCGCGAGCTACGGTATGCCGGTCTTAAATTTTTAATCCCCGTACTCACTGTGCTATTGTTGATTGAAGAATCCGACTCCCGCGGGGAATGGGCGTGCCTATGGAGAGGGAGGATGATTGACGGCCGGCTCTGGCACGTCACGCTCCCCGAAGACAGCCGGAGTAGGTCTCGGCTATTCACAGCGCCTGCGCACAGGCTATGCGCAGGCGCCGTGAATAGCCAAGCCTATTTCGGCTATTTCCGGAGAAGCGTGACGTGCCAGGGCCGGCCGTCAATCACCTTCTCTCACCATAGGAACGCCCATTCCCCGGATTCTTCAATCAACGATAGCACAGTGAGTACGGGGATTAAAAATTTAGGACCGGCATACCGTAGCTCGCGCTACGATGCCGAAAGTAATGGAATAATAAAAAAAAACATTTTTTTTTTTTAACAGGGTGAACCCCCGCTTTAAATTTTCTACACTATGAGGAGGTGTTCTTTTCCCCTTTTTTTCCTCTGAAACTTGGAGTGTTCATTCCACACCATCTCACGGACGCTCCCGGGGCCAGTACTTCCATCTCCTTCAGGAACATCAGAACCAGGATTTCTTCCTTTATCGGTGCTGTTGGAGGGTATCTGAGCCCATATAAGCCTTGGAGACCTACCCACCGTACGGTGAGATGTGGGTCAACGGGAGTCGGTAAGAGTATTTATCTTTTAACTTACCAAGGAATGTCCATGAGAAGAGGTTCTTGCCTTTCCGTGTGAAGAGGTGTTGTTTTCCAACTGAGGGGAATATCTGAACGTAGTCACAGGCTATGAATGTATCATAAGGAACCACCCCTACACATATATATGGGACTTTTTCACTTATGAATTGTATTTGTGGTCACACACTTTTACATGACTTATCAATTAATTAATTACTTTATTTACCTTGTTTGTTCACTTATTCATATTTAACCGTGAACGTCATTTATTTCTGTTCATGTTATATATGATCTTTCTTCCCATCGTGTACCCAGTGTAGTTTTTGGACTTATTTCCCTACAGGGTGTCTGTCCATTTGGGGCCACTTTGTGGACACAATTTTTCACATAGGTTGGCGCTAAATTTTTTATTTTTCACTTTTGCACAATTATCCATTGGTATGTTGGCCGCCTACAACCACTGATTTACTTATTTATTTTTTGAGTAGCGCAATATTTTTTGTATATATTTTAAGTTTCACATAAGGTGGTCTCTGGTCACCAGAGCTCCCTCTTACATCAGAGTTCCCCCTTAGATCATGATCTGCAGAATTACACTTTACATCAGAGTCCCCTTTGCACTGTAAGGGGGAGTCCTGCAGACTCTGATATATGGGGGAACTCTGTGCTGGCTTGGTTATATTAACCTGACCTTCATGTAAATGGAGAAATATGTTTTTTGACTTTTGTTTTAACTTAAATACATTTTTAATAGCACTAGCTAAATGTTTATAGCTTACATCTTGATACTTGCACTGTTAAGCACTGCAAACTGCACTTTTATGTACATTTTTTGAAGTGTCAGTAAAAAATGTGCCTCTGTCAGTAAAGTTCATGGTCTTTGTCAGTAAAAAATTGGTGCTGTTTGTAAATTGTGGGCATCACTTCGTGGGTTGGCAATACTGCATTAAGGGCACTTTAATACTTGCCCTATCCTCGTCGCTTTTCAGAGGGCGTTGGAAAGGCTGTGAAGAGGCATTATATCGGCTCCTCACCACCACCCAATTTAACCCTGTAAATGTTGCACTTCCATGCTGCAATTTGGTTACGGAGCAGCCCTATTGAAATCAATGGGCTAGTTTGACAGGAGGAGCTGTTTGTCAAACTCTCCATCTTTAAATTAAAAATGCAGCAGCCACGCCATGTGTACAGCCAGCTATATTAATACTCGAGTGTGCAGCTGGGGGGAGTAAAACTGTGGCTCTGTCATCTTTTTACCACCCCACAGACTGTACATATAATAGCACCTAAAGAGGTCTATTTATAAATGTTTTTACACAAAATTTCTTTAAGATTCATAGTTTTTTAATTCGATTTATTTGGAAAACTGTCGAAATGTTTAGAAAGGCACGCATTTAAAATGTAAGCTATACAATGTAAAAAATAAAGCTTAAAGTGGTTTTCAAGGCACAAGGGGTTTTATCTTAATGCATTCTATACATTAAGATACAAATCCTTCTGTGTACAGCAGCCCCCCTCAGCCCCCCTAATACTTACCTGGGCCCCATCTCTATCCAGCGATGTTGCACAAAATACTTGGCTATCCAGGAGTTGCCATTCTCATTGGATGAGACAGCAGCAAAGCGCTTCAGCTGTTATCAATCAAAAGGGGGTGGGGCAAGGCCGTGAAGAAAAGGGGTGGGGCAAGGCCATGGCTCCATGTCTGAATGGATACACAGATAAGCGGCTCGGGTATCCACATAGCAAGCTGCTTGCTGTGGGGCACTCAGCAGGAGGGAGGAGACAGGAGTGTCGGCTGAGGGATCCAAGAAAAGGTGGATCCGGGCTGCTCTATGCAAAATCCCTTCACAGAACAGGTAAGTATAACATGTTTGTTATTAAAAAAATAAAAATAAAAAAAAGGAACTTTAGTATCACTGTCATATGACGTCCACATATGGGATCTCCCATCCTGGGTGGACGTCATATGACGTCCTGGGCTTCCCGGCCGTCCAGGGGGCACGCGTGCGCACCCGCGGCATCGCACGGGACCCGCCCGCAATCACGGCAGGACTGTGGATCTGTGTGTTTACACACAGATCCATGGTCCTGTCAGGTGAGGAGACCGATGTGTGTGTTCCCAGTACAGAGGAACACACATTGGTCTCCTCCACTTATGAGTCCCCTCCCCCTACAGTTAGAATCACTCACTAGGGAACATATTAACCCCTTCCTCCCCCCCTAGTTTTAACCCCTTCCCTGCCAGTCACATTTATACAGTAATAGTGCAGTTTTATAGCACTAATTGCTGTATAAATGTGAATGGTCCCAAAAATGTGTCAAAAGTGTCCGATATGTCCGTCGCAATGTCACGGTTACAATAAAAATCGCAGATTACTAGTAAAAAAATGTAAATAAATAAAAACGCAATAAAACTATCCCCTATTTTGCAGACGCTATAACTTTTGATCAAACCAATCAATATACGCTTATTGCTTATTACCAAAAATATGTAGAAGAATACGCATTGGCCTAAACTTAGGAAAAAATATTTTTTTATAGATTTTTTGGGGATATTTATTATATTATATTATATATATTTATTATATTTTTCACCTCTTTGAAACACAGTATATATGATTGGGATATTGCCCTTGGCAGCTTTATAAATAGGCAAATCTTTCTGAATCAACAATAGAAGAGAGTGAAGAGTTATCATGCTTACAACATTTTGGAAATGCATGTTTAGCGTTTCAATATCCATATTTCAATAAAATACTGTTAGTTCGCAAATCTAGAAGGCTGGTAATTTTTACAGTATCACATATCTTAAAGTGGAGGTTCAACCGGAAATAACGTTTTTTAACCTTAGATTCCTGCTCATTTTGTCTAGGGGAATCGGCTAGTTGTTTTAAAATCTAAGCTGTACTTACCGTTGTAGAGAGCGATCTTCTCCGCCGCTTCCGGGTATGGGCTGCGGGACTGGGCGTTCCTATTTTGATTGACAGTCTTCCGACAGGCTTCCGACGGTCGCATCCATCGCGTCACGATTTTCCGAAAGTAGCCGAACGTCGGTGAGCAGGCGCAGGCTACTCGTGACGCGATGGATGCGACCGTCGGAAGCGTGTCGGAAGACTGTCAATCAAAATAGGAATGAACAGTCCCGAAGACCATACCTGGAAGCGGCGGAGAAGATCGCTCTCTACAACGGTAAGTACAGCTTCGATTTTAAAACAACTAGCCGATTCCCCTAGACAAAATGAGCATCAATCTAAGAGTAAAACATTTTTTATGGGTGAACTCCCGTTTTAAAATATAAACCCCAAAAAATTAATAAACACATTTCCATGTACTTATTAGACATTCTGCTGTGAAGAGAACACGAAAGGAAATACATTTTTTTGTTGTTGAATTGCAGCTTCTAGATGTGCATGGCAACAGCTGAGAAAAGAGGTGCTTAACAAATCTTTTGACATTATCAATAAAAGATCTGTTTGAGTATGGCTAACGTTATACTATATGTTAGGACTTTAATTAACATATCAGCATCAGTTTACATGAAACAAGTACCAAGATAGGGACATACATTACAGAGACACCTCCTCCAAGAATGAGCTCATGGCATAGATAATGAGAAATAAAACGGAGTAAGGAGATTAGTTAAAGGATTTGTTATGTCAAGATCATTTTATTCTAATAATAGGAAATGTTGCAAGCTTTTTTCCATGGTACAAACAGACTTCAAACAAAACAGAACAAAGCCTCTCTGAAAGCGCTGGCTGAAAAGAGTTCTGGAATTCAAATGAACAGTTTCTAAAAAGTATTCTGACAGAGCCACCACACATTTGACTTAACTGGGAAGCATTAATATGAGGCCACCCGGGTTTTATTGACCTTCTAACTACCCAAGGAGCTGAAAAGTGACTATGAAGCTTAGAACATAAACCTCTTTGGCTACCAGGTTTTATTTTGGGATAATCGTCTGACTGTAACGCTCACAGTGATGAAGCTGATTCAATCTACTTTTTCAAGGGTGGCCGTTCTGTAATTTTAAGATCCACCGACCTCATGCAGATAGCCACAAATGGAAAAGCAACCATAATTACAAGGGCCTGCTCAGCTAATCCATGGATAACAAATGTCAGTTAAAAGATAAATAAGCAGAGCTCCAGCATTTCCTGTAGACCAAGGAGCCAGCAGTTTTGCTAGCTTTTATTTTTCCAATTAGAAAAAGCTGAATATAATACATCACATGTGCTAATAAATGAACTATATATTTTTTTGTTGTTGTTGTTGTGTCAAAATTCCAAGCTATGGTATTTGAGTTTGCAGCTTACAACATATTTGTGGAAGAGTAGAAAAATTTGATACAGTAAAAAGACAAGTCTTTGTTCAATATTCCAAAAATTTCCTTCCACAAGTGTTAACTTCTTCAAATGATCAGATTTACTAATATACAAATGTAGGGTGTATATAAACCATCTGCTTTATAGGTTTGCATTCCAATTTCATATGTATAACTAGCAGATGGTATATCGTATGTGCTTGTGTGTTTCTTTAACTGTGTTTGGGTGGTATGGTGGAGCAGCAGTATGTGTTCTAACTGCACTAAACTCTGGATGTGTTTTTTTTTTTTTTCAGTGCGATTTGGATCTGTTTTCATTGCGGCTTGCGACTTCATTTAACCGCTTCAGCCCCGGAAGATTTTACCCTCTTCCTGACAAGAGCACTTTTTACAATTTGGCACCGCGTCGCCTTAACTGATAATTGCGCAGTCATGCGACGTTGTACCCAAACAAAATTTGCGTCCTTTTTTCCCCACAAATAGAGCTTTCTTTTGGTGGTATTTGATCACCTCTGCGTTTTAAATTTTTTGCGCTATAAACAAAAGAACAGCGACAATTTTGAAAAAAACACAATATCTTTTACTTTTCTATAATAAATATCCACATTTTTTTCCCCCAAAAACGCATTTTTTCCTCAGTTTAGGCTGATATGTATTCTTCTACATATTTTTGGTAAAAAAAAAATTGCAATGAGCATTTATGGATTGGTTTGAGCAAAAGTTATAGGGCCGGATTCACAGACAGCGGCGCATATTTCTGCTGGTGTAGCGCATCTCATATGTGCTACGCCGACGTAACACAGAGAGGCAAGCACAGTATTCACAAAGCACTTGCTCCCAACGTTGCGCCCGCGTAACGTAAAATCATAGGCGTAAGCTGGCTTAATTCAAAGTAGGTGGAAGTGGGCGTGATCCATTTAAATGAAGTGTGACCACATGCAAATGATGGGCCGAACGAACGGCGCATGCGCCGTCCCGTGGACGCATCCCAGTGCGCATGCGCAGAATCACGTCGAAACTACTCCCTAAGATACGATGGATCAATGCCTACGACGTGAACGTAACCTACGCCCAGCCCTATTCACGTACTACTACGTAAACGACGTAAAATACGACCGCTGTTCCCTGGTCCATACCTTTGCATGAGTTGCGCCTCATAGATGGGGAATAACTTTACGCCGGACGTAAGCCTTACGTAAACCGTGTATATTAATGCGCCGGGCGCAAGTACATTCGTGATTCGGCGCATCTCACTCATTTGCATATTCGAATCGTAAATCAATGGGAGGGCCCCTTGTGGCCAGCGTAAATATGCGCCCAGGATATGACGGCGTAGGAAACTTACGTCGGTCAGATGAAGCCTATTTACAGGCGTATTTTGCTTTCAAAGTCAGGCGCATAGATACGACGGCGCATATGTGCACTTACCCGGCGTATCTCGAGATACATCTGCGTAAGTGCTACGTGAATCCGGGCCATAGTGTCTACAAAATAGGGGATAGAATTATTGCATTTTTATTATTATTTTTTTTGGGACCATTGGCATTTATACAGTGATCAGTGCTATAAAAATGTACTGATTACTGTAAAAATGTCGCTGGCAGTGAAGGGGTTAACACTAGGGGGTGATGAAGGGATTAACTGTGTTCCCTAAAGTGTGTTCTAACTGAAGGGGGGATGACAGATTGCTGTTCATACTTTGAACACACGATCAGTTATTTCTCCCCTGAAAGAACTGGGAGCTGTGTGTTTACACACAGCTCACGGTTCTCACTCTGTCACGAGCGATCGAGGGTGCCCGGCAGTCATCGTGCCCGCCGGGCACTCGCATTGGCTCTGGGGGCGAGCAGCAGGTGCATGTGCCTCCGGCGGTGCGCGCGCCCCTTGTGGCCACAGGGTGAAGCGACGTAATATAACGTTGTTTCGCCCCAGCCGAGCCATGTTGCCGCAGTAAAACTGTTTGGCAAGTGGTTAACAGAAGTCTATGCAAGTGGCAATGAAATACAATATAAAAAAAAAAGTAGTGTAGGAACCTTTTTCAAAGTCACTGCAACTTGAGTCCATTGCTGTCAATAGGGTGTGACTTGTCATGTCAAATCACATGACAAATCGCACCAGTGTGACCAGGGCTAAATCTGTTGTTTTATGTTCTACAAAATGTCTCTACCAGTAGCTCTGCTTGAAACACAATGATGGGAATATTAACTTATTGTTACATGATATGTTCTTATAATGAAGATGAAGGAGACATTCTGCAAGGGGTTAGATCTTCACAACTTCAGCTGCAAAAGATTTACCCCCCTTCCTGACCAGGCCATTTTTTTATTTGGCACTGCGTTACTTTTATTGACAACTGCGCAGTCATGCAAAGATGTACCCAAATAAAATTGATGTCCTTTTCTCTCACACATAGAGCTTTCTTTTGGTGGTGAATAGAAATTAATACTAAATTGATTAAACCGGTCTCCTTCCATTTTAAAGTGCAAACGTGCAAAGTGATTTCAACTGAACACCAACATGATAATATGATAATATGTGTGTAAAAAGTCCAAACACAAAATAAGTTCAACAGTGCAAATAGTGAATGTTCAAACAATGTATCAGAGTCCTCAGACAATGTATCAACTTCTTCAAATAGTGTACACAATCTTCAAATCCCTGCTGAATAGTAGGTATATTTTACTGAAATTTCTTTCACCACCATCACCTGTCACACATCCTACTCACCAGACTTCCATGACCCCTATTACAGGTAGTCATAAAACGCATATGGGTATATCCAGCAGGAGTTGTACACGATCCCAATGATGATCCCAACGTTTAACCGACCTCCAGGACACTCACACCAAAAAGGTGTAGATTCCTTTATTCATTCATAATTTTTATTATCATGTTGGTGTTTAGTTGAAATCACTTTGCACGTTTGCACTTTAAAACAGAAGGAGCGCGGTTTAATCAATTTAGTCTTGGGTCCTCATTGGCTAAATTGATAGTAGCGGGAGCATTGGCTCCCGCTGCTGTCAATCAAAGCCAGTGACATGCGAGCCGGGGGGCGGGGCAGAGTACTGCTGTCTGTGTCAATGGACGCAGCAGCAGGACTCGGGAGGCAGGTCAGGGCACTTGAGAAGAGGAAGAGCCAGAAGTGCCACTGGGGGACCCCAGAAGTGTAGGGGGGGGCCGCTCTGTGCAAAACCATTGCACATAGAAGGTTAAGTATGACATGTTTGTTATTTATAAAAAACTAAGCTTTCCAACCCCTTTTAGAGCATGAATGTAGGCAGGTGCAGCTAGCTAGTCTGCCACTAGGTGGCTCTGTGTCAGAATAGTGTCTAGTTACAGCAGACTTTGTCATCAGGGGCTAGGCCCCTTTTAGTTAGAGCCCCCTGTAGTGCAGTCATGGGTTAGTCAGGACCTAGTTATAAGCCAAAATGGGAAGAATCCTAGTGCAATTGGGGGATGGGAGTCAAGCAACCCACACCAGCACGGATGTAACCAGCATGTAAAGGTGGGGGCTAGGGTGGATTTCAAACGGCCATTTAGGGCAGGCCAATGGTTCCCTGAGTGAGGCTTTTCCCCTGGAGGGTCCCGGGAGAAGTGTACCTATGGAGGAGGTGTCTACACATTGGAAGCACAGAGACCCAATAATGATATCACTGGGTCTAAAAAAAAAAGTATGTGAATAATTCAGGAAGGTTTTATTTAAACATTTGTTTAACATGTTGATAAAGGATTGCAGTGCCAGGGAAACCAAGCTATAAGCAGATTAGGCCCGGTTCACACTAGTTCATTGCAATTTTGATCTGATTTCCAGTGTGATTTTGTAGGGCAACTGCAGTGCATCTTTTATGCAGTGACTCATCCCTGCTGTCAGCCGCAAGGATAAGTCATTGGTTGTTAAGGAGCTGGCACTCACCTGTGTCCTAACAACCATGAGTAATCCCAGCTGTCAGCTGGAAATTCCCCACTAGTTGCAGAATGTAAACAAAACAGCCGGCATTAAAAAAAATGGTGTGGGCCCTTCAGGTCTGGTATGGGTTTTAAAGGGGTCCCACATTAAAAGAAAAACAGAAAAATGCATGGGGTCAGCTGTCAGCAGGGATGAATATGTCACTGGTTGTTAGGATGCTGGCGGTTGACAGCTCCTAACAACTAACACAAATTGCAGGGAAAACAAAAGACCAAAACATTTATGTAAATGCATTTTTGGTACTAATCCATTGAAGTCTATGTGGCACAACAATTTACTGGGTTGCACTAAAGTAGCACAGGCCCCTTCCCCAAAGCTGCATAGCAATAGAGTTGCATTAATGTAAACAGGCACCATTGGGGTTATTTACTAAAACTGGAAAGTACAAAATCTGGTGCAACTCTGCATAGGAACCAATCAGCTTCCAGGTTTTATTACTAAAGCTTAATTGAGCAAGCTGACCATAGAATCTGATTGGTAACCATGCACACCTGCACCAAAATCTGAGTGCACCAGTTTTAATAAATCTCTTCCATTGTGAGTTCCATTGTCATGCAATTCCGTGCGACTGATGTCACATCTGAAATCACACTAGTGTAAACCAGGCCTTAAACTGCAACTTAAATATAGTAATTATTCAACAAAGTATCACAATTATCCTTTACCAAATAATAAACAGCTACTAGCAGCCAATTTATTTTAATTATAGAATTAGTTTGGCGTTTTCATTTAGCTAGGTAATGGTATTTACTAACTTGTTTACATCTGTAGCCTTGGAAACCCTCAATAAAAGATCTGTTTCCGGGCAACTGAACAGTCTGAAGCAGCAATGGCAAGTTTCTTTTTTTCCCCCAAACACTATGGATAAAGAGGTACCCAGAGACTGAATATTTAAAGATGGGACAGATTTGCTTTTGAAATTAAAATATGTGTTAAAAATTATATCAAAGCTACTTGATTCTTTATTAAAGTTAATGTTTAAGTTGGCTTTAATGGAAGTGCTATTGTGGACTTCTGCTTCCAAATTAAATTTTTTTGGAGATTTGACCCCAAAAAATCATCAAAATAGTAGTTCATGGTATCTATTTTAAATATTTCTACATATATAAAGCCCAAAAACATTTTTTAGTTGAAGTAGGGAATGGCTAAAACCACATTTGTTTTCCATTGGAAAGATTTTCCTTCCCTTCTTGTACCAGAGACATAACATGAAATGCTAAAAAATCAACTATAAGGCCTCGTACACACAACCGCTTTCCTCGACAAAATCCATCAAGAAACTTGGTGGCAGAACTTTTTTGCCGAGGAAAACGGCCGTGTGTATGTTTTTCGTCGAGAAAACTGTTGTGGATCTCGACGAGAAAAAAAGAGAACAAGTTCTCTTTTTTCTCGTCGGAAGTCTCAATTTCCTCGTCGTGTTTCTCGTCGGGCTGGTTTACGACGAGAAACACGTTCGTGTGTATGCTTAGAAATTCCCTTCTTGTACCAGAGACATAACATGAAATGCTAAAAAATCAACTATAAGGCCTCGTACACACAACCGTTTTCCTCGACAAAATCCATCAAGAAACTTGGTGGCAGAACTTTTTTGCTGAGGAAAACGGCCGTGTGTATGTTTTTCGTCGAGAAAACTGTTGTGGATCTCGACGAGAAAAAAAGAGAACAAGTTCTCTTTTTTCTCGTCAGAAGTCTCAATTTCCTCGTCGTGTTTCTCGTCGGGCTGGTTTACGACGAGAAACACGTTCGTGTGTATGCTTAGAAATTCCCTTCTTGTACCAGAGACATAACATGAAATGCTAAAAAATCAACTATAAGGCCTCGTACACACAACCGTTTTCCTCGACAAAATCCATCAAGAAACTTTGTGGCAGAACTTTTTTGCCGAGGAAAACGGCCGTGTGTATGTTTTTCGTCGAGAAAACTGTTGTGGATCTCGACGAGAAAAAAAGAGAACAAGTTCTCTTTTTTCTCGTCGGAAGTCTCAATTTCCTCGTCGTGTTTCTCGTCGGGCTGGTTTACGACGAGAAACACGTTCGTGTGTATGCTTAGAAATCCGCGCATGCTCAGAATAAAGTATGAGACAGGAGTGCACCTTCGATAAAAGTAGCGTTCGTAATGGAGATAGCACATTCATCACGCTGTAACAGACTGAAAAGCGCAAATCGTCTCTCACCAAACTTTTACTTAACACGCAGTAACATGAGATTAGTAAAAGCAGCCCCAAGGGTGGCGCCAGTGGAATCAAACTTCCCCTTTATAGTGGCGTCGTACGTGTTGTACGTCACTGCGTTTGAGAACGACGAGATTTTGTCTTGACACTGTGTACGCAAAGAAAGCTTGACAAGATTCTCGACAAGCCTGACTCGTCGAGGAATACAATGTTTCCTGACTGACTCCATGGCAGCCTACGTGTGGGTTAATCCCGCCTCCTCTCCATTGATAGGACCCCATACCCATAAAGGTTTACTCACCGCCCAGTACTGGTGTTCCTTTTTTGTCCTCCTCCATGGATCAAGGAAATACAGAGTTGTTCAAAACAAAGACTTACTTGGAAAAAGGATAGCACACTTTAAGCGGTGCAGCTCGGATCCCAGCCATGGGCGGGTGGAGAGCTTTGCAGCAACTTCCCCTCCGCTGTGCGGTCGTTGCTGTGTGTGCTGAAGATCCGGACTTCCACGGCTGGCAAGGTCTTATCTCATTCATGGCAGTCACCTATGTGTTGTATGTCCTTTTGTATATGTGTATTGCCTGTATGGCGGCTGGAGCGCTCCTGCGTTCCAGCGCCGTTTTTTTCCTCTTCCTGGTGAGCACCAGAGCCCTTCGCGCATGCGCAGTACCCAATCCCAGAGCGAGGCTTGGTTCGCGCATGCGCAGTCGGACGAGACTCGCGGCGGCCGCGCAGGCGCCGTTGAGTCATTCCCCACTGCGCAGGCGCGTACGTGGGCAGCGTCTGACGTCATCGGCGGGGATTTTAAAAATCAGCTGCTCGCCTGTGTACCTTGGGGTTTTCCTGACAGGCGAGCAGCTGACACTGTGATCTTTGCCAGGTTAGTGTGGGGGATCTACCTGTGCTTAGGCATAGATCCCCTTTTCATAGTCCCTCATATTACCTCTCATGCATTTAGTTTTAAACTGATTTTAAGTACTGCATATTAATAATTAATATATTATTTTTTCCTTGCATAGCAATTTTTAAAAAAAAATTTTATTTTCTCTAATGGTATTTGGAAAATGTTTCCCTTCTTAAAGGGGCAGTGTCTTATATTTTTATTTTTTTTTATCTAGCACCTTAGGATCTCTTCCGCTGTTTTCACAGTACTATGCAGGTCCAAGACACTATGGACCAGTCACCGTCTACAGGTGGCCAGCCCTCACGCACAAGGTATGTGCGGGTGAGGGGGGGCGTAGGGGTGGAAGTCACACTTTATTTAATTTGTCTGACTTATTTCCCCTATATATATCTTGTTTTTTCTCAGCCCTTCCGGTCCTGATCCTTATGCCGCTATCCAGTCCACAGACCTTGCCAGGCCGCATCAACGTTCATCTTCTAAATCCAAATCAAAGAGTAAACGAAGATCTCCATCTACATCTTCCCATCAGAGGAGAAGTTCCCATTCCTCCTCCAGACACCGCTCCCACCGCCACGAAAGCCGCTCTGATCGCAGAGCTTGCTGGGGATGTGACACTTACGTCCCGGAGGGCAAATCATTATGTGACCGATGCTACGCCCTGGCGGTTGGGGAAAAGGAGACTGAAGATCGTCGTATCGAGTCTCTTGTGGAACGTGTGGTGCAAAAATCTTTGAGAGAAAATGTCTCCCACACACAAAATCAAACCGGTACCATCAGGTCCGGTTCTCCAGCCATTGAGGTCCATGAGGATCCTGGTCCTTCCCAGCCTCGCGCTGCCTCCCCAGATTCCCAGGAGGGTGAACTGGAAAGCGATGAGGAGAGTCTAGAGTTCGACTTCTCCCAAGTGACACCACTTATCAAGGCAATCAAAGAGGCTCTCTTGTGGGAAGAGCAATCTACTTCTCCAGCTAAGCAAAAGAAATATTTTAAACGCCTGGGGAAGGAACGCCCAAGTTTTCCGTTGTTAACCGAACTAAAGGGCATCTTTGAAGAAGAATGGAGTAGAGTAGACAAGAGGTCCTCTATGGCCAACAAGGCCTCCAGACTGTATCCCTTCAAAGCAGATGACGTTAAACACCTGGAGAATATTCCTGTGGTAGACGCAGCAGTGACACGACTGGCCAAGCATGTTACACTGCCACTGGCTGATTCAGTGTCCTTCAAGGACGGTCTTGATAGGAGAATGGATCAAGACCTCAAAAGAATCTACGGTCTGGCTGGGACAGCCTGCAAACCTGCTTTGGCCTTGGCAGCTTTATCTAAAGCAATGGAGGCCTGGACGGAAAATGTGGACTCCTTCCTTAAGGGTGTCTCTGAAGAGCTGGCCAGAAGTTCTGCTACTTCAGAACTTAAACTAGCAGTTGCCTTTCTGGGGGAGGCATCCGTTGATTTAATTCGCCTATTGGCAAGAATTATGCTGTCCTCTGTTACAGCCAAGAGGGCCTTGTGGTTGCGCCCCTGGGTCGCTGACCCATCGTCCAAACAAAATTGGTGTAAGATTCCCTTTGAGGGATCATCCCTGTTTGGCAACAAGCTGGATGACGCCATTGCTAAAGCTACAGGTGGTAAATCGGGTTTTCTCCCCCAGGATAGGCGTCAGTCCGGTAAGAAGAAACCACAATTCCGAAGGTATAGCCCGGACCGCACTAGAGAAGCTCGCGCCTACAGACCTGGCGGAAACTTCAGAAGGAACTGGGGTAGAGGCCGTGCATCTTTTCGCAAACCAGCGTTTTCTAACCAAGCGTCGAGTGGACGCGATCAGGCTAAGTCCTTTTGAAACAACGCCCGCCCAGGCGGATCGGGTGGGAGCTCGACTGCTCCTCTTTCGGCACGTTTGGGCGGCCTCGATCACGGACTTTTGGGTCATCAAGACGATAACATCAGGCCATGCATGGTCGTTCTCCAGCATTCCTCTTCCAAGGTTCATTTCCACCCTTCTCCCAAGGTCAGCGGAACAGAGACAGGTTCTTCTAACCTATGTGGATCTACTCAAATCCCAAGGAGCAGTAGTATGCGTCCCAAAGGACGAACAGTTTCATGGAGTATACTCCCCCCTCTTCTTGGTGCAGAAGAAAAGCGGTGCTTGGCGTCCAGTCATAGATTTGACCTATCTAAACAAATGTATAAAACACAGAAGGTTCAAGATGGAAACCCTGTCGACAATCCAGCAAGCCATACAGCCAGGCGATTGGATGATCTCGATAGATCTGAAGGACGCTTATTTCCACGTTCCGGTGGCGTTCGAGCTACAGAAATATCTCAGGTTCCACGTTGGGCAAGAACACCTTCAATTCGTGTGCCTACCCTTCGGGCTGACAACCTCACCACGAGTCTTCACCAAAACCCTGTTGGCAGTGGTGGCCTTTATCAGACTGAAAAAGATAAGACTTTATCATTATCTAGACGACCTCCTTGTCCTAGCCCAGGACAAGACACAGCTCTTAACGCAAAGAGATCAGGTAATCTCGATCCTGTCCGAATTCGGTTGGCTCCTGAACTTAACGAAAAGCCATTTAGAACCAACTCAATGCCTAGTATATCTGGGGGCCCAGTTCGACACACTGAAGAAAACCATCTCTCTTCCGATGGAAAAGATCCCTGTGGTTCAAGAAAGGATTTCTCGAGCGTTAGACACCCGCCACCTGAAGGCATTCCAATGTCTAAAGATCATCGGAACAATGGTCTCCACAACCCCCATGGTGAAATGGGCATTATGGAGACTACGTCCCTTCCAGTCCGGCTTCCTCAAGCAGTGGAAGTCAGGCAACAAGAACCAGCAGATTCGCATCTCAACTTCCATGAGGAACAGCCTCTTTTGGTGGCTTCAGCCAAAAAATCTACGGAATTGTCATTCCATTGCCCCGGTCTCCTGGGTCACAGTAACGACCGATGCCAGTGGCTACGGCTGGGGGGCCCTGTGCGGTACAAACATGGCACAGGGCAGATGGGATGCTCGCCTCCGCGATCCGGGCTCGAACATCCTAGAACTTCGAGCAGCCTGGTGTGCCCTCCAGTCCTTCTCCCAACTTCTGAAGGGAGAGTCGGTACTGTTGAGAATGGACAATACCACAGCAGTGTCCTATGTCAAGAGGCAAGGAGGGACACGGAGTTCGTCTCTTCTACGGGAAGTCGAACCCATCATGAAGTGGGCACAGGAAAACCTGGTCAACCTGACAGCAGTCTTTATTCCCGGAATACAGAACTCCCAGGCAGACTTTCTTTCTCGCACTCAGGTGGACATCAACGAGTGGTCTCTCCACATCCAAACATTTCAATGGATCTTGTCTCTGGGAGTCAGTCCCCAAGTAGATCTTTTTGCTTCACAGCACAACACCAAGATGGAGAAGTTCTACTCGAGAGGTCATTGCAGTCAGGCGATCGGGACGGATGCCTTGACGGATCGGTGGAGTTTCCAGAGGGCATATGCTTTTCCCCCGATCCCAGTAATTCTGAGATTTCTACAGAGACTTCAAGCAGAAGAGGTCGAGGTGACACTAGTGGCTCCCTACTGGCCGAACAGGCCATGGTTCCCTCTCCTGGTCCAACTGAGCTATCGGGACCCAGTACCTCTACCAGTCAGACCGGACCTTCTCTCTCAGGGTTCGCTCCTACACCCTTGTCCGGCTCTGATGAAACTGACGGTCTGGTTCTTGAGAGGGAGAGGCTGGAATCCCTTGGGTGCGCCTCTAGAGTGATCTCCACGCTGATGAGCTCGAGAAGGGCAAGCACGAATAAAGTCTATGGAAGAATTTGGGCTAAGTTTGTGGAATTCTCTACGGTCTCAGGCAGGTCCTTTAGGAATCCAGAAATCCAAGATGTATTGAGTTTTCTCCAAACAGGGTTAGATCTTCCCTTATCCGTGAGTTCACTGAGAGTTCAAATCTCGGCTCTGTCGGCCTTCTCTGGAATTTCGTGGGCAGTTCACCCACTAGTTAAACAATTCTTTCGAGGGGCATCAAGGTTGAAACCTCAAAGGAGGCCAAGATTTCCCAAGTGGGATCTCCCACTAGTCCTGGATTTTCTGAGTGGACTCAGTACGTCGGGGCCCTCCCCGTCCTCTATAAAGGACTTTTCAGCTAAAGTGGCATTCTTGGTCGCTATCACCTCGGCCAAAAGAGTGTCGGAGATTGGGTCTCTTGGTCACAAAGAGCCATTCCTGACCTTCTTCCCGGATCGGGTGGTTTTGATACCCATGCTGGGTTCAAATCCGAAAGTTTCTTCTGTCTTTCATGAGAATCAAGAAGTTGTCCTTCCTACCTTCAGGTCTTCGGATTCCAATGAGACTCACCCTCTAGACATGGGCAAGATCCTTTCTGAATACATCCAGATGACGTCCCCCTTTAGACGTTCAGATCATCTGTTTATCCTGCACTCAGGCAGTAACAAGGGGAAAAAGGCTTCTGCCAGAACAATCGCGGCCTGGATCGTTCAGACAATTCAGCAGGCTTACAGGGCGAAGGGCTTGGCTCCTCCGCAAGCGGTGACAGCTCACTCTACCAGAGGGATGGCAGCTTCCTGGGCGGCAGCTCGTCACGTGGCTCCAGATGTCATCTGCAGAGCGGCCTCTTGGTCTTCTATACATACTTTTATGTCTCATTACTGTGTTGAGCCTGCATCTCTTTCCTCTGTGAATTTTGGTTTATCAGTTTTGTCAGTTGACGGGACAAATTAAAATTTATTTTTGTTCAGCATACCCACCCGTGTGGTCTGGCTAGTTATTTCCCACACGTAGGCTGCCATGGAGTCAGTCAGGAAAAAGGAAAATTTATTATCATACTTACCGTAATTTTCCTTTCCTGATGGACTCCATGGCAGACGGAGTTCCCACCCTGAAATTATGGAGTCGGGATAGTTACGGAACACCAGTACTGGGCGGTGAGTAAACCTTTATGGGTATGGGGTCCTATCAATGGAGAGGAGGCGGGATTAACCCACACGTAGGCTGCCATGGAGTCCATCAGGAAAGGAAAATTACGGTAAGTATGATAATAAATTTTCCTTTTTCTTTTATGACGAGGTTCTCGGTCGGGTATACAAGTCCTAAGGCCTAAGGCCTTGTACACACGACCGGTTTCCTCGGCAGAATCCATCAAGAAACTTGGTGGGAGATTTTTTTTGCAGAGGAAACCGGTCGTGTGTACATTTTTCAGCGAGGAAACTGTAGAGGAACTCGACGAGCCAAAAAGAGAGCATGTTCTCTTTTTCCTCGACGGGAATGGAAAACGAGGAGGAAAACGTTGTGTTTTGCCCGCCGAGTTCCTCGGTCGTGTGTACGAGGCCTAACAGTTTTGGTTCAATTTTGTTTTGTGTTTTTTAAAGATGGACTCTGAGTTAGTGAAAGTCACTGTAAACAACATACATTTTACAAAAGGAGGTAAGAAAAAAAGCTTTACCTGCTTGACAGATAAGGAAATTTAAAATATCCATATAAAATATTTAATTAAAAAACCGCCAAACCATTATATATTCAGTTTTAAAATAAAATTGTTATGCCGCGTACACACGATGATTTTTCGGCATGAAAAAAACGTTGTTTTAAAAAAATGCCATTTAAAGGGTTGGCTTCACATCATTTTTCGGCTTCTGAAAAACGAAAAATTTTTTTTTAGAGCATGCTGCATTTTTTAACGACGTTTTAAACTATGTCGTTTTTCGGGTTGTAAAAAATGATTGTTTGTGGGCTAAAACGACGTTAAAAACAGCGCTTGCTCAGAAGCAAGTTATGAGATGGGAGCTCTTGTTCTGGTAAAACTACCGTTCATAATGGAGTAAGCACATTCATCACGCTGTAACAGACAGAAAAGCGCGAATCGTCTTTTACTAACACGGAATCAGCTAAAGCAGCCCAAAGGGTGGCGTCATCCGCATGGAACTTCCCCTTTATAGTGCCGTCGTACGTGTTGTACGTCACCGCGCTTTGCTAGAGCATTTTTTAAAAACGATGGTGTGTGGGCAACGTCGTTTTAATGATGAAGTTGGAAAAACTTTGTTTTTTCTACATACCGAAAAACATAATTTTTTTTCATGCCGAAAAATTATCGTGTGTACGCGGCATTAAATGTGTTGCCAGTAATTGGTGCATTGTTTTTTTTATTTTTTTTATTTTGCAATTATTAAAATGCTCAATGACATTATACACAAAATAAAGAATTGAATCCAGTTTCTCTGCCTCAAATTATTATTTATGATAGTTATCAATTACAATCTATTACAATGATCTGGGGATGCAGAACAGAGCTTGATCCTTCTCCAAGTTGACCACTAGACCCTACATAAAATCTCAAGAATATGAGGAAAATAAAAAAGTCCTCACCTTTGTGGCTGTAGACACTGTGAAGTAATTCATACTCAAATTCACAACAGAAGCGGTGAAAATGCGTCATGTCACTTTTTCCTCTGCCTTCTTAGGGCTCATTTAGATGCGTGGCAGCCCTTGCCCCCCTTTTGAAAAGTGATCCGTGGTGGATTGTTTTTCAGAGTGCGGTAGGCAGGCAGTTGGGAGATGTCTTCTCCTTACCACCTATTTTACCACCCTCAAACCACTGCATACAGTTGCAGGGCTGTTGCTCTGCAGCCCGATTCACTTTAATGGGTCATTTTCAGTATTGCCTGCTAAATGCGAAAGGGCATTACATTTTTGTTGCAGCCACAAAACATTATAGCCACAGCATTTGAAACCTTCTAAACAGCTGCATGTCCTTGTTTAAATGTGTGGTCAGGGCAATGGTAAATCCACAGCTCAAGCACCGGCTTTTACCACCACCCGTGTGAACAAGCTCTTAGACCCCTTACACACAGGGCGAGCTCTGTTGTAGTCTGCCTGCCCAGCGGGAAATCTGTCTGTTGATCCCCGCTAAGCAGGTGGATAACTGGTCTGTGTCTTCTACGCTTATGCCTCTATGGGCAATCAAAAGTAAACAGACCTCCTTTTCATTTACACCCAACTGCCATCCGATCTGCCAGATGGATGGGGAATGGATCCCCATCTGTCTGTTTTTAATGGACAGGATGGAATCGGATGTTGGAGGGTGTCAACGGACACATGTCTGTTGACACCTGCTGCTCCATTGAGGAGAGTGAAACAGCCGATCGGGTCTGCCTGAAAAATTGACATTGGCCCGTCTGTGTTAGAGGGCCTATGCTATGAGTAAGCACCAGTAGTTACGGTGTGAAAGGCGTTAGCGATCTGTTTTATCCTTTTTGCTGTATGGACTGTCATTAAAAAGAGATTTTTGTTGGATTACTTTTTCTGCTATATGCTACTTGCATACTGAGCCGGCACCTGTTACCTGATGGGGGAGGAGATATCGTGAATCAAACACCTGGACAGGGTTTTTCTGTTTGTCTAAGATGCAAGCTTCCTTGGCTGCAAAGGATAGGAGGGTTTAATTCTAATTTAAAGCGGGGGTTCACCCTATCGACGGGAAAAAAAATATATTTTTTTCTTTTACCTTTAAATCAGGCATTGTAGCGCGAGCTACAGTATGCCTGTCCCGAATTTTTTCCCCCCATACTCACCTTGTAGTCGTCCATCGAAGATACCGGGGAATGGGCGTGCCTCTGGAGACGGAGGATGATTGACGGCCGGCTCTGGCGCGTCACGCTTCTCCGGAAATAGCCGAAATAGGCTTGGTCTTCACGACGCGTGCGCATAGCCTGTGCGCACGCGCCGTGAAGAGCCGAGACCTACTCCGGCTGTCTTCGGGGAGAGTGACGTGCCAGGGCCGGCCGTCAATCATCCTCCCTCTCCATAGGCACGCCCATTCCCCGCGGGAGCCGAAATCTACGATGGACGACTACGAGGTGAGTACGGGGTTAAAAAAATCGGGACAGGCATACTGTAGCTCGCGCTACAATGCCTGTCTCGATGGTAAAATCAAGTACGAGAGGGTGAACTACCGCTTTAAGATAAAATAACAATCTGTTTCCAAACTCAGTATACTAAACATAAAGAAAAGGAAAACTCATTGTCCATCAATGACCACCAAGTGACTCCCATCCAGTGTGATTGGATATTCTCAAGATTCCTACCCCAACTAATTGTGTGAATATGTGCCGTGCCTTCTCCCACCAACACTCAAGTACACATCCTACTCACCAAATATATATATGAAACCCATTACAGGTAGTCATAAATAGCAGGATTTATTTCATATATGGGATTCCACTCTTAATGGAGCTGGTGCAAAATTAGGGCTACAACCCGGGACAACACATCAGCCAGCTTAAATTGAGGTGTAGCTCATGCAGGGAACAAGGAGGAAGAACAGATGCCTCTCCTAATTGGAGGTCTGTTTTGACCTTAATTCTTTATTTTTATTTTTAGATCTGACAGTCTATGTCCATAGTCAAGATAATATAAATAGTTAGCATTAGTGTTTCTTTGCTATAATACCTTGCTGGCTACGGAAAAATACCAACTTTTCCCCCAGCAGACTTTTAAACTTCAGTACCGTGTGATTATTTGTTTTTTCTTTTGCTTGTCGTACTTGTCAGAGAAGGGTGTATTAAACTTTTAAACCTTGATTAAAAAATTTAAAAAAATTATACATTTTTACAAAACTTTAAAATGTTTTGCTTGTTGTACTTGTCAGAGAAGGGTGTATTAAACTTTTAAACATTGATTCAAATAAAAATAAAAATGATACATTTTTATAAAACTTTAAAATGTTTTAACTTTTAAACTAAAATTAAATTTCAAACTTATAAACCCGTTAAACCATTGGTGGTGCTACTCAAAACACATCCAAACATTTGGATTTCCAGATGTGCTAACAAGGCTAAAACAACAAATCAGCATCTCCTATGCAAAAAAAAAAAGCCCTTCAAATGTCACGTAACTGATTTTGCCAATTCATGGGGTGGAGTTTTGCTGGCGCATTGAGTTTTGGGTGTAAACCTGTGACTTGCCAGGGGAGCAAATTTTTCACCACTCGTTCATCTCTAGTTATCATGACTACTATAATAATATTTGGTGTAAATGACCTCACTGTCTTGGAGCTAGTGTGCGGTCCTGCATTCACTGGCTAGCAGCTTCCATATGGTACTTCTAATGCAGGTGTTTTGTTATGTAACAGGTTCTCTTAACCAAAAGAAAAATTGATTTTGAAAACTGTAATGATTTAAATTTGAGCTTTTGGTGAAACTGTAATCCATTAAAGACCTGTTGTACGATTTGGGAAGCTTTGACTACGTTATCAACCAAGACAGAAGGGTGGGAAGGAAACTGTAGGATATTCATACGCATACAGTGCAAGAAAAATGATAGTCATTATAGATCTCAGATTGCCAAACAATATGAAAAATGATGAAGTAGCAAAGACTATGTTGTGTTATTTGGCAGCAGAACTCCAGAGTGGAGAAGCAGAACACTAATATTTTTCAATATATGAAATTAGGAAACAAGCAGCACATACCGATTATCTGAGCCAAAATTGTCCACTGTATAATATTAGGAAGTTGTATTATTTATCGTCTCATTAAAAGTAAAAATATGACTAGGTGGTCTGAATCTGGATGTATAAATTATACTCCCATTTAAAACATCTCGTAGTTTGAAAATATCAGCACAGCAGACACAAAGTACTTTTGCATTAGCTTTAATTTTTATGTTTTATGAAAATATTCTTATTAAAATATGCTATATTTTATTTTGGACAGTTCTAAAATCATAGATCTTTTTTAATTTGTTAACGTTTTTTTTTTTTGTAGGGACATCAACAATGTTAATATTTTGGGGCTTGGCATGAGCTAAATTAAGAAATAAACAAAATTACCCTAAATACAGGCCCCCCAAAAAACACACCCTCCAAATAAAGAAAAAATAAATAGGTTTATTTTTAAAGAAAATTTCCCCTAGGATGCGAAGAGTGGGAGAAATTGAGAGTTACTACTGCAATCAATTTGGCCAAATCAATGTACAGATTCCCTTTTGGGCCCTTTCACATCTATGTGCTTGAAGTACTGTGTGGTTACAACTGGAGAGTGCAAAATCTGGTGCGGCTCTGCATAGAAACCAATCAGCTTCCAAGTTTTATTGTCAAACCTACATTGAACAAGCTGAAGTTAGAAGCTGATTGGCTACCATGCACAGCTGCACCAGATTCTGAGCACACCAGTTTTAGTAAATTTGCGTCATTTTGTGCATTTTCACATGCATTTCTGTGTATTTTTGTAAATATTATGATAAACGTGTGCTGAAAGTGAACAGACATTCAACTTTTTAAACTTATATTTTTAGAATACCCTTTCCACATGTAGGTGGGGCCAGTTAGTTGGTACCAATGTTGAAGAGACCGAGTATAGTGGCACAATTATTATTTGGCTGAATGAAGGTAATACAAAACACATAAAGAACAGCATGAAGGTACTAAACTAAACAGTACCAAAACTTTATGGTGCGTGTGACTCAGTAACTTAGTCAACACAGGTGCAATAATTCTTAGTGGTATATTGGAATAACCTCAGTGCTAAGACTGTCACTCTATAAGGCTTAAATTACTTACATAGTTTGGTTGAAAAAATACACACGTCAATCTAGTTCAACCAATAAAATGGGGAAAAAATCATTCAATCCCATATACCCATTCCTATACCCACAGTTGATCCAGTGGAAGGCAAAAACACCAGCAAAGCATGATCCAATTTTCTCCAGCAGGGAAAAAAAATCCTTCCTGATCCTCTGAGAGATAATCATATATTCCCTAGATTAGGGTTGTCCCGATACCGATACTAGTATCGGTATCGGGACCAATTCCGAGTTTTTTCGGCGGTACTCAGACACCGATACCCCGCCCCGATACACAAATAGAATACTTGCCGCCCCCCCCCCGCCGACCGCCGCAACCGAAGCCGCAATCCGCCGCAACCGAAGCCGCGATCCGCCGCCGTTACGCCGCATCCCCGCTACCGCCGACTGTGTAATACAGGCGGGAACATTACAGCTTTGAATCGCTGTAATGATTTGCGCATAGACACTCCCCCTTGCTCGGGTGAACTGTCCAATCCCGAGCAAGGGGGAGTGTCTATACGCAGCGCGGGGCCAATCATTACAGCGATTCAAAGCTGTAACGTTCCCGCCCGTATTACACAGTCGGCGGCAGCGGGGATGCAGGTAAGTGGAACATGGCTGGATGGGGGGAGACGCTGGATGGATGGGGGGAGACGCTGGATGGATGGGGGGAGACGCTGGATGGAGGGAGACGCTGGATGGATGGGGGGAGACACTGGATGGATGGGGGGAGACGCTGGCTGGATGGGGGGAGACGCTGGCTGGATGGGGGGAGACGCTGGATGGGGGGAGACGCTGGCTGGATGGGGGGAGACGCTGGCTGGATGGGGGGAGACGATGGCTGCATGGGGGGAGACGATGGCTGGATGGGGGGAGACATGGCTGCATGGGGGGGATACATGACTGCATGGGGGGATACATGACTGCATGGGGGGATACATCGCTGCATGGGGGGAGACATGGCTGCATGGGGGGATACATGACTGCATGGGGGGATACATGACTGCATGGGGGGAGACATGGCTGCATGGGGGGAGACATGGCTGCATGGGGGGAGACATGGCTGCATGGGGGGATACATCGCTGCATGGGGGGAGACATGGCTGCATGGGGGGAGACGATGGCTGGATGGGGGGGAGACAATGGCTGCATGGGGGGGATACATGACTGCATGGGGGGATACATGACTGCATGGGGGGAGACATGGCTGCATGGGGGGAGACATGGCTGGATGGGGGGATACATGGCTGCATGGGGGGAGACATGGCTGCATGGGGGGAGACATGAATGGATGGGGGGATACATGGCTGGATGGGGGGGAGACATGGCTGGATGGGGGGGAGACATGGCTGCATGGGGGAGACATGGCTGCATGGGGGGAGACGATGGCTGCATGGGGGGAGACGATGAATGGATGGGGGGATACATGGCTGGATGGGGGGGATACATGGCTGGATGGGGGGGGATACATGGCTGGATGGGGGGAGACATGGCTGGATGGGGGGGGAGACATGGCTGGATGGGGGGATACATGGCTGCATCTGTGGGGGGACATGGCTGCAATATGTGGGGGGACATGGCTGCATTTGGGGACACATTTAAAAAAAGTATCGGTATTCGGTATCGGCGACTACTTGAAAAAAAGTATCGGTACTTGTACTCAGTCCTAAAAAAGTGGTATCGGGACAACCCTACCCTAGATCAATGATGGTGAAACTTGGCACCCCAGATGTTTTGGAATTACATTTCCCATGATGCTCATGCACTCTGCAGTGCAGTTGAGCATCTTGGGAAATGTAGTTCCAAAACATCTGGGGTGCCAAGGTTTGCCATCACTGCCCTAGATCAACTTTACTTATAAATGGTAGCACCCAGTTATATTATGTACATTTAGGAAAGAATCCAGGCCTTTTTAAAGCAATCTACTGAGCTGGTAAGAATCAGCTCTTGAGGGAGTCTATTTCACATGTTCACAGCTCTTACTCTGAAGAACTAGGGCTGTTACTGATCAAAATGTTTGTGTTCGATTAATCGTTTTTTTAAAATCGATTAATCGACTAATTTCGATTAATTATAAAGCACATACAGAGCCAACTACTTTTAGCTGATCTCCTCCTTGCAGGCTGATTCCCAGTGCAGCTACCAACCACTGGAAAAATGGATAGCAGGATACAAAAAACACACAAAGGCAGCGCTCGATGGAAATAGCATTAAAACTTTCATAGTCTTCAAGTAGGTAACCAAATAAATATTGCACTGGAGATAAAATCGATGTAGCTACATAAACTGTAAAAATGGTGCGAGTAATACCAAACGGTAGCAAAAGCAGTCATAAAAACATGTAGCTAAGTATGATACTGGTATAAAAATGTGTACAATGATACCACTGCTGAATCCAGATGAGGAGAGGTTAACATCAGTCCGTCAGCATGTAGATGTCCAGTGAAGGGAACTCCCAGTGGTTGGTTGTAGAATCCCAGGTTGATAGAGGGAAGTGATAGGGGGAAGTGTAACAACCCTTGCGTGTGGCAGATAGTAAGGTCCCGCCGGCATGCAGATATGAAGGCACAGCAAAGGAGCCCTTCAGATGGACATGGCAACCCCTGCCTGTGTCCGTGACGTTACCGGATCTCCGACGGAACTCCCTGAAGGCCCAGAAGCTGGCGGAGAGGTGAGTACCAATCAAAAGAATGTTAATCGATCAAAAAGATTTTGATTAGGGTTGTCCCGATACCACTTTTTTGAGACCGAGTACAAGTACCGATACTTTTTTTCAAGTACTCGCCGATACCGAATACCGATACTTTTTTTAATGTCATGTGACGGTATTTTATAATTTTTTTTTTTTTTACAGTGATTTTTTTTTACAGTGATTTTTTTAGTTTTTTTGGGGGAAGGTGGATTGTCAGTGTGTTTTTTTTATTTACATTTTATTTTTATTTATTTTAAAAAAAAATATTTATTGCAATTTTTTTTTTGTTTAATCAGCCCTGTTGGGGGGCTTTGGTGAGATATCAGGGGTCTTAACAGACCTCTGACATCTCCCCTTTAAGACAGAGAAAGGGACTAGGGAAACAGATTCCCCAGTCCCTTTCTCAGCAGCATCAGCTGAAATGAATGGAGGGAAGCTCCTCTCCATTCATAAACTGCAGCATCGTAATCACAGGTTACGATGCTCAGTTATGTGAATGGACAGAGTCAGTGATCACTGACTCTGTCCATTCGGAAAAAGGTAGGAGCCGGGATTAGCGGCTCCTACCTTCGCTCTCCCCCCTGACAGATTGAGGGGGGAGAGCGGCACGGACAGACGGAGAAGACTGCACGGAGGACGGAGAGCTGCACGGACAGACGGGGGGGAGAGAGGCACCCACAGGCGGGGGAGAGCGGCACGGACAGACGGGGGGAGAGAGGCACCCACAGGTGGGGGAGAGCGGCACGGACAGACGGGGGGGAGAGAGGCACCCACAGGCGGGGGAGAGCGGCACGGACGGACGGGGGGGGAGAGCTGCACCGATGGATGGAGAACATGGCACGGAGGGGTGAGAGCTGCATGGACGGACAGGGGGGAGAGTGGCACAGATAATCGGGGGGGGGGGGGAGCGGCACGGATGGACGGGGGAGAGCGGCATGGATGGACGGGGGGAGAGCGGCACGGATAATCGGGGGGAGAGTGGCACGGATGGACGGGGGTAGAGTAGCACGGATGGACGGAGAAGACGGCAAGGAGGGGGAGAGCTGCACGAATGGAGGGGCGGAGAGCGGCACGGACAGGGGGGGTTTAGAGCTGCACGGACGGGGGAAAAGACAGCATGGAGGGGAGAAGACTACCAATTCCCCTGCCTGCCCAAGTATCGGGTGAGGCATCGGAGCATTTCCCCCGAGTACAAGTACTCGGGGAAATGCTCAGTATCGGTACCGATACCGATACTAGTATCGGTATCGGGACATCCCTAATTTTGATCAATCAAAAAAATTTAAGATTAATCGATTAATTAAAAGTTAATTTCCACAGCCCTATGAAGAACCCTTTCTGTATTTTCACAGTAGATTACATCTCTTTTCCTCCAGACATACAGTAAAGAGTGCCCCCTTGTCCTCTGTGATGACCTTAAAGTGAATAACTCAACACCAAGTTCACTTATGTATTTATAAATGTTGATCATATACCCCCCCTTAATTTCCTCTTCTCATATAAATTCAGTTCCTCTAATCTTTCCTCATAGCTGAGTTCCTCCATGCCTCTTATCAGTTTGTCTGCCCTTCTCTGCCCTTACTAGCGCAGCATCTGAGGGAAGGGGTAGCTGTAGGCAGTGTAGCATTGTAGTGACAATTTGAAGGGCTGATCACAAAATCTTTTTCATTGGAGTCTCAGGATAATGGAGCCAGCCGCAGTGTCCCTAGTCTTTCACTCCTCATCAGAAACCTTTCCTTGGGGCTAAATAAGCTGTCCCTGACCAGTGTGGATCCTGTGTCTACTCTCTCTATCCATTTTGCAACTGCATGTCAACTGTTGCAGGGCATTGCTATTTTTTAGCATTATGCCCACTAAAAATGGCTGCTGAGGTCATCCAGTGTCCAGCGACACCTACGAAGGCTGCAGAAGAACAAAATTCCTCTCGTCCTCCATTTCCTCTGCACAGCAGACAGCGATCCAGCACCACTTACAGAGTGGAGGGTAAACTGTACCTGCCTACATGCATTTCCCAGATTTGCATCATTTTAAGTTTCATACAATTTTCACTTGTTTTAAAGGGTAACAACACTTTTGAGGGAAAAACAAAATACCATAGACTGTACAATTGCAACTCAAGTCATATTGTAATTGAATGTTATTAAAAATTACTTTTCCATTTTAATCTGCAGCACTGTAATTTTCTGTAAAATGCAGTGCAATATGGCTACTTGAAGGTGTTCTGTACACAGAATGTGTACAGAACGCCCCCCAGATATGTAATTTCCTGCTTGTGTGATTGGCTCACTGATCTTCCCAGAAGTCTGCACTAAGATACAAATTTGATTTTGGGAATCCTCTGCAACAAAAATTGCATTTTTGGTGAAATATCCCCTAAGGGAAACCACGTCTAAAGGGATGCAGACCCTGCAATTTTCCTCATTTAAACCCTGCAGGTGCAGCAGCTGATTAATAATTATAAAACCTCTCCCATTCCTATTCACTTGGACACAGGCAAACAAACAGCTATTTCTCCAGGATAACAAAAGGTAGGACTCTGCTACATTGTTTGTTAAAATCCTTGCAATTTATACAGATCACCCAGAGGGGATTTTTTTTCTCAACTAAAGTGGAGTTACTTTATTTTACCAAAAGAGTAAAGACTATCCACTCACTATCCGCTACTCGGGTAGGATGAAGTTGTGTTCACTTCATATATTTCACTCCTTGGTCATCTCTCGCCTTGACTACTGCAACTCCCTTCTCATTGGCTTACCCTTACATAGGTTATCCCCCCCTTCATACACCATAAAAGCTGCTGCCAGGCTCATCCACCTTCCAAACCGCTCCGTGTCTGCTACTCCTCTCAATTAATCCCTCCATTGGCTTCCGCTCACCCAACAAATTAAATTTAAAATACTAACAACTACTTACAAAGCCATCCACAACTCAGCCCCAGCTACATCACTGGCCTAATCTTAAAATACCAACCTACTTGTTCTTTTGGTTCCTCCCTAGACCTACTGCTCTCTAGCTTCCTCATCACCTCCTTCCATGTTTACCGCCAGGACTTTTTCCGAGCCTCTCCCATCCTATGGAACACCCTACCCCAATCTGTCCGACTATCTCCTACTCTGTTTGCTTTTAAACAATACCAGAAAATTCTCCTCTTTAGAGAAGCCTATTCTGCCCATACCTAACAACTATACTTTTATTTTCTCCATCAGCTCATCCCCCCACAGTTATTACCTTTTGTATCACTTGACCCTCCCTCCTAGATTGTAAGCTCTAATGAGCAGGGCCCTCTGATTCTTCTTGTATTGAATTACCCACGTTGTAAAGCGCTGTGCAAACTGTTGGCACTATGTAAATCCTGTATAATAAAAATGATAATAATAATACAATTATCCAATCATGTGCAAGCAATTTTTTTTTATTTTTCCCTTGCTTGGGTTATCAATCAGCGTTACAAAGTTGACATACACCTTGCACCTACTTCTTTGGTAAAACTAACTCCATTGTGTTACAGGTCGTCCTGTCTCTGCGTTGCTAGTAATCTGCAAATTCAACACTGAATCCCACAATACCATGCTAAAGTGACTGACAGTAAGGGCTCATTCACACCAGCATGCATACTAAAACGCCTGCACACTGGTGTTGGATGTGTATGAGCAGTGCAGGGAAGTGCAACATTTACATTGCAGTGTTTACTTTTTTTTCTTTAATAAAGTATTCAAAAATGACAGGAATTTAACTGTATACACCACAACACATTGACATGGCATGCAGTGTGGTGAGTTGTGCAAAAAAATAAATCATTCATTTTATGCAGCACACAACATTGGACATGTATGTGCACAACAGCGCACATAGAAAATAATTATAATTAATAATTAATAAAATTATAATTATTGCATTGAGCCTGCATTAATTGATGCAGATCAATGCAGCTCAACGGACATGCATTGTAATTCATACAATGTGTTGTAAGCCTTAGTAATCTGTTTCCCATCTGTGCAGCAAATGTCACAACTTACAACAGATTCATGTAACTGTAGGTAAGCTGTACATGAATCTGTTGCAGCATTGCCTTAGACACAATGCTTACATGTATGACACAATTTACTCCATCATGCAAAAGCTCTTATTTACCTCTACACTTTATCACTGATATGGTTGTAGTCACATGGGTTACTGTGCACAGAGAAAATATGTTTAGGAATTGGAAAAAAAAATAAGAAAATATATTTTTAAACAAGCAAAATAGTTAAAGAAGGGAAATCAATAGGAAAGAAAAGAAAATGGACAAAAATAAAGAAACATATTGGTAAAAAAAATAATTTTTATGGTATGTATCACTGAAAAGAGGTCATTAAAAGAAAAGGTATGCTGTTTTTAATACATCATATAGAAGAGTAAGATAACATCCCTGCGGGCAATGCAAGGAAATATGTTTAGGACTTGAAAAAAAAATGTGCATGAAAAATAAATAAATAAATAAAAACATATATTTTCAAACTAGTAAAATAGTTCAAGAATGGAAATCAATAGGAAAGAGAAGAAAATGGCCAAAAATAAAGAAACATATTGGTAAAAAGGTATTTTTATGGAATGTATCACTGAAAACAGGTCTTTAAAAGAAGAGGGATGCTGCTTGTAATACATCATACAGAAGAGTAAGATAACATCCTTGCAGGCAGTGCTCCTGGTGTAGCACTAGGAGAATGTTTGGGGTGATATACCTTCTCATCTGGATCACAGCAGTTGGAATGCTCAGTGTTGTTGCTCTGCAGGCCAGGATACATAAACAGTGGAGAGGCTGCCCACCCACACTTACTGTAAACACAGGTTTTATCCATTCACTCGCACTCAGCTGGCTGTGCTTGGCTGCTTTGTTGAAATTCATTTCACATGGAGGAAAGGTGCATGGTAAATAGCTGTGTATTTCTATAGCAGCACAAAACATTGCATTTATTGTGCCTTTTTATTTAGATTTGTGTCAATGATAACATCAAAGAGTTACAACTGTGAATTTGTAATTTCTAAATCTCTACTCTTAAGTTGTTATAATTGTGCAATCTTGCATCTCAGGAATAGCTGTTTGTTCTGTTGTTTAGCTGTATTCTCCCCTTGAGGGCAGAATTATCAGCTCAGTGTCAGGCCTCGTACACACGACTGAGAAACTCGTCGTAAAAGAAACATCGTTTTCCTTGACGAGTTCCTTGTCAGGCTTGTCGAGAATCTTGTCAAGCTTTCTTTGCGTACACACTGTCAAGACAAAATCGCGTCGTTCTCAAACGCGGTGACATACAACACGTACGATGGCACTATAAAGGGGAAGTTCGATACCACTGGCACAACCCTTGGGGCTGCTTTTGCTAATCTCATGTTACTGAGTGTTAAGTAAAAGTTTGGTAAGAGACGATTCGCGCTTTTCAGTCTGTTACAGCGTGACGAATGTGGTATCTCCATTACAAACGCTACTTTTACCGAAGATGCGCTCCCGTCTCATAATTTATTCTGAGCATGTGCGGGTTTCTAAGCATACACACAAACGTGTTTCTCGTCGTAAACCAGCCCGACGAGGAAATTGAGACTCCAGACGAGAAAAAAAGAGAACCACGACAGTTTTCTCGACAAAAAACATACACACGACCGTTTTCCTCGGCAAAAAAGCTCTGACACCAGTCTGAAAAGCCCATGCAAAGCTCTGTCATCTTTTCCCTCTGATCGGTGCTGGTATCAGACACTATGCTATCAGGATTGCAGGAAAAATATAAAACTTTTTTTTGTTACAGAGAAAGTAAACTTTCTTTACTGACTTTTACCTATAGGTAAACTCTATAATAAGGCTTACGTATAGGTTGTTTAAATATCTCCTAAACGTGCACCATTTAGGAAATATTCACATTACATGCAGCCAGTAAAATCACTGACGCATGCACTCTGAAGGAACGGCCACCCATGCTGTTCCTTCAGAGCCCTGTGTCGTGAACATCGGCTCTCACACGTATTTGCATGGGTGTCGTCATTGCAGCTCCGGCCAGTCACAGAGCCGGAGCCCGCAAACCTGCGAAGCAAGACTGGTGAAGATGGGAGCCTCTGCAGTGCTGGAACAACTGGAACAGCTTTGTTTTAAGGTAAGTTTCACATAATGTGCTAGTATGCAATGCTTACTAGCACATTATGTCTTTACCTTGCAGGGGGAATAAAAAAAAACAACCAGCGGTTTACAACCGCTTTATATAAAAGTGTTACCCTTCTTATTCTACCCCAAGAAAGTAAGACAGTCTCTGTTAGTGCCCTGCAGCCTGACATTTCATTAAAGGATCACTAAAGATATATATTTTTTTAAATAACAAACATGTTATACTTACCTCCACTGTGCAGCTCATTTTGCACAGAGTGGCCCCGAACCTGTTCTTCTGGTGTCCCTAGGTGGCTGTCTCAGCTCCCCCCACAAGGACCCAACACCTTCATGCGAGCGAGCGAGCACGGTGTTGAGTTCTTGCGGGCGTGCTCCCGTGATACAGCATAGCCGTTCACTGTATCACTCGGCCCCGTGATACAGTGAGCCAATGGCTGCGCTGCTTTCAATCCATCCACTGTAACCAATCAACGGCCAGGCTAAGTGGCGTAGAGGATGTCGGGGGCGAGCGCGGGACTTTCGAGGGGTCAGGTAAGTATAATGGGGGGGGGGGCTGGGGGGCTGGTATTGTCAGATGTTTTTTCACCTTAATGCATAGAATGCATTAAGGTGAAAAAACGTTTACCTTTACAACCACTTTAACTAGAGGGCAAGAATACAAGTAAACAACAAGGTACAGAAATAGTCTTGGCCAAAAATATTGTCACCCTTGCATTTCTGCCAGATAATGCACCACTTCGCCCAGAAAATTGTTGCAATTACAAATATTTAGGCATTCTCATGTTTGTTTATTTTGTTTGTATTGGTATGACACATAAAAGTGGGGAAACAAAAAGCCAAATCTGACACATTCCACACAAAACTACAAAAATGGACTAGACAAAATTATTGGCACCTTCTCAAAATTGTAAGAAAAAATTGCATTCCAAGTTTGTGATGCTCCTGTAATTTGTAATTTGTAATTAAACCCACCTGTATGAATTAACAGGTGCAACTTCAATGAACAGGGATCTGACTTCGATTTCCGACAATACCAGGCACTGTGTCTGGTATGAATCTTTAGAAAGAACTCTACACCCAAAAAAAACGGCTTGGGTTACCCCTCTAGGAGCATACCAGGCGATTCGGTCTGGTATGCAATTTAAGAGGAACCCCTACGCCGAAAAAAATGGCCGGTCAGGAAAGGGGTGGGGATGCGCAAACGTCCCCTCCTGAACCATACCAGGCCGCAAGCCCTCAACATGGGGGTGTGTGCTTTGGGGCAGGGGGGCCCTGCGCCCCCCCACCCCAAAGCACCTTGTCCCCATGTTGATGAGGACAGGGGCCTCTACCCGACAACCCTTGGTTGTCGGGGTCTGTGGGTGGGGGGGCTTATCAGAATCTGGGAGCCCCCTTTAATAAAGGGGCCCCCAGATCCCGCCCCAACCCTATGTGAATGAATATGGGGATACATTGTACCCCTACCCATTCACCTGGAAAAAAGTGTCAAAAATAAAACACACTACACAGGTTTTTGAAGTAATTTAATAGGCAGCTTCAGAGGTCTCTTCCGACTTCTTCTCCCTTCTCCAGCTATTCTCATCTCTCTCTCCGGTTCTTCTCCCTCTGTCTTCTGCTGGGTCTCCTCCACTATCTTCTGCTCTTTTGCTCGCTCTTGCCCGGTCTTCTCCATTGTCTTCTTCCCTCTGCTCTTCTTCCAATGTTGACACAACGCTCTCTACTGCTCTAATGCCCGATGCACAGTGTGCCACATTGGCATGGGGCGGGGTCACCGTGTGATGTCATCCAGAGACCCTGCCCCCTTATGATGACACCACCTGGGGCATGATGGGTGGTGACGTCATAAGGTGCAGGCCTCTGGTGAACCTGCCCCATGCCAATATAAGTAGTGGCACATCGGGCATTTGAGCGGGAGAGAGCGTTGTGTCAAAATCGGAGGAAGAGCAGAGGGAAGAAGACAACAGAGAAGACCAGGCAAGAGCGAGCAAAAGAGTGGGCAAAAGAGCAGAAGATAGCAGAGTAGACCCGCTAGAAGACAGCGGACAGAGGGAGAAGAACTGGAGAGAGGCAGAAGAACCAGAGAGGGCAGAAGATGTCAACAGTAAGAGGCTGGACTCTTGGGGGCTGGGGGTGGGTCCTAAAGGCACCGGTGTACTGGTGGTGCTAGTGGGAGAAAAGTTATTTAGGCTCAAAAATGTTTTAAAACTATTACTTTAGTAAGTACCGTAATACCCTCTAAATATATTTTTTTTCTCATCCATGAACCTTCTTCCACAAAAATGTTGTTCTTAGGTTCACAGAAGTGAAAATTGTCATGCGTCTCAGGCTGTGTAACCTGATCTGCATCTCTCTGCTGGCAACACATTCCTTTCATGTCACACTTTTCAAAAAAACATCTGTTAATACCAGACTTAAACTTCCAATGCTTTGTATGCCCATTCATTGTACAATTCGATAACAACCAAATTTATAGTTTTTCGAATTTTTAACCTTTTTTACAATTTTTTAAACATATTTGGTTTGTACATCTGCCAAAAATCATGTACATTACATCATAATATGACGTTTCTTGATTATAGTAGTGACAAAAAATTGTTTAGAAGAAAATCTTGTGAAATTCACAGACTAGTTCCAGCCTAATGAACTGTGAATTGACCATTTTCCTGAGAAACTTCTCCCCCAACCAAAGTCTCTACTCTTATCAGATATATCAAATTACAAAAACTTTTAACACTTGTTTGTTTTGTTTTTTTTTACAATTTTTATAAATTTTTAGATTGAACAAAACTTTCATATTTTAATATTTTTCCTGGGTAACCTTAAGTAAATTAGAACAATCTACTACTTTTAATTTAATAACCAAATGCAACTTTGGAATCTTTTGTAAACATTGCTCAATCCTTAACTTATTATTTCCTGCAACCAAATCTGTAGGATTTTCTGTTAAATACTAAATACCATGGGGTAGATTCACATAGACTTACGACAGTAGATACGCCGTCATAAGTCCGAATCCCCGCCGTCGCAACTTTAAGCGTATGCTCAAACTGAGATACGCTTAAATATTGCTAAGATACGACCGGCGTAAGTCTCCTACGCCGTCGTATTTTAACTGCATATTTACGCTGGCCGCTAGGGGCGTGTACGCTGATTTACGCCTAGAATATGTAAATCAGCTAGATACGCCGATTCACGAGCGTACGCCCGGCCGTCGCAGTAAAGATACACCATTTACACAAGGGGTTTTCAGGCGTAAAGCCAATGTTAAGTATGGCCGTCGTTCCTGCGTCGAAATTTGAAAATTTTACGTTGTTTGCGTAACTAGTCCGTGAATGGGGCTGGCCGTAATTTATGCTCAAGTCGAAAGCATGACGATTTGCCGACGTCATTTGGAGCATGCGCACTGGGATACGTCCACGGACAGCGCATGCGCCGTTCATTAAAAAACGTCAAATACATGGGGTCACTAGTATTTTACATAGAACACGCCCCCAACCAACCTATTTTGAATTAGGCGGGCTTACGCCGGCCCAGTTACACTGCGCCGTCGTAAGTTTCAGCGCAAGTTCTATGTGAATACTGGACTTGCTGCTCAAACTTACGACGGCGTAGTGTATCTGAGATACGCTACGCCCGCCTAATTCTACCTGAATCTAGCCCCATGTTGTTTACCATTATCTGAATTTTAAACAGTTCTTTACACAATCTTAATCCATAATTAATTAATTACCCCAATCACAGTGATTATGGGACTCAGGGACTCAAAACCAGCAGCTACTTGGTCTCTTGCTTTAAACTTATCTGGGGCCTCCCTTGGGACCCCTATGGCATATATATATATACATATGGGGGTCAAAACTACCAGCTGGGGCACTTCTATGCATCTCGTTGGATTCAGATGCTAAGTAATGACTCTCCATATTTATCTTTCTTGTTCAGAGCACTCTATGGCCTATATCCCCAGTCATCACCTGTATTCCAGCCCACAGATTCCCAGTGGTCACAATCATCACCTATATCGAATATATATATATATATAATTCCTGAACATGTTACCCTGTCAGTCTAATGGAGGGAAGGAGATTATAGTACAGTAATCAAATATAAGAAAAAAGATACATAGTTTCATTCTGATGCGAGTGGCACAGTCCATCATATCTCATCTCCAGAGAATGTTTTCGAAGGAACTTCTTAACCATCACCCAATCACCAGGGAGTATGCTGTGAATACCTGTATCTAAATCAGGATCTGGAATGGAAGAAAATACTTGTACATGGATATTGGTTCATTATTTTTCAAGAGCGGTCACATCATTTCTCAAAGTATCAGACTGTAATTGCAACTGTCATGGGTATTAACAAACTAATCTAGGGGCTGTTTCAAACAAGATTTCAAAAGGGGATAAAGAATGCTTCCCCCTCGGGGCCACTTTCCCACTACTCTGAGGGTGGTAAGGTGTGTGAAACGTTAATTGTGGTACCTAGGACCTTGATCACTCTCTTTCACCTCAGTTACCCCATATCTGAATCTGGAGCAATCAACATACAAGGTGAGTTAAGGCATTGGGGTTGGGGCACACAGGACAGAGGGTAGATGAGCGGATTCTACCTTCATGAGTTCAAAGCAATCATGATCATCCAGGGTAGGAGCAGGTAGGTCGGCGCCATTCTCTTCTTCCTGTTTTGTCCAGAGACATGGCATGTTACCCCCCTTGGACAAAACGAAGAAGAGTAGGAGGGTTGGTGGGTTACAGAACACAGAACCTGGTATGGACAACGGCCGGTTGGCAGTATAAGATGCCATCTGCGTTCACAGGGGATAGAGGGGGTAGTTCAATACTGGGCAGGGGTTGGGGCAGGATGGGTCAGGCTGGAGCAAGGCCTGTTTGCAAGGGGAGGGACCTCCAGCATAGAACAGCATTCGGGCAGAGCCCATGTTTCCCAAATAGCAGTGGTGTTGCTCAGCATACACACAGCAGTTTAAACCTTGGCCAGATCACCACCCGGTACAACAGTCTGTGTTCGATAGGTAATGCCAACAGTGAAAGCAGTAGGGCACCAGTCCATAAACTGAACGGTAGGCTTGGTCTTGATGGTGGCAATAGCCGCATTAACATCCTTGGGCAGCACATCATCACAGTATAACTGGCAACAAGCCATATATTTATCAAGTCGTGTTTCACCATCTGGGTAGCTAGCTCAAAGCAAGCATTAGTCAGCCACAGTGAACTGCTCATGTGAGGCTTTCTCAGCTGAGATGGCTGGGCATAAGGGAAGTGGCATGTGGGAAGTGGCATACAAAAGAAGGACACCAAGTTGGGCTGGAACTCAGTGAGAACTACAGGCAGGGCTCCATAGATCACATAATCTGACTGACAAAATGATAAAAATCAGTGTAGACTGGTCATCATTCAATATCCAAATTAAGCTTCAAAGATAAGCATTGTGAGTTACTAAAAACTGGATTCTTATGCATCAACGTTGTCAGTTGCTGTGGTGTGAAACAGTTAAACACACATATATATATATATATATATATATATATATATATATATATATATATATATATATATATATATATATATATATATATATATACATATATCTATCTAACAAAGAAACAGTTGCAATTCGTCTGTCTTACTTTTAAAAAAACATTTCCCTTTTTTTCTTTTCTTTTTCTCAAGGGTCTCAAACTTGCCAGCACACATAGAGTTAATCTGCCATCCTGGAATCTAGAGGCAGACGAAACCTGACACTCCCAATCTCGTCAATAGGATTTTAACCTGCCTGGCGGTATTCCCAAGCGTGACTCGGGGTGGGTTTTTCATGCTGCGATCGGTAACCCCGAGTCACGCGCGGGCTAGCTATGCAGAGCCTACCTTGTCCTGGATCCAGCGATGTCACCGCGCTTTGTGAGCGAGCGGGACCTCGCTCGATTCACACAGCGTCCTCCTGTGCCACCGATCTCCGTTCCCTGCGACGTTACGACGCACGGGAGCGGAGAACGGCGCCAAATTCAAAAACTTAAACAAACACTATACATACAGTACTGTATGTAAAAAAAACACACACCCCTTGTCCCTAGTGGTCTGCCCAGTGTCCTACATGTCATTTTATATAATAAAAACCTTTCTTTCTCCCTGCAAACTGTAGATTGTCCATAGCAACCAAAAGTGTCCCTTTATGTCAAAAATGGTTTTAGATCAGCTAAAAAACAGCGATAATAAATTATAATCACTTGCAGAATTGTGCGATAGCGATTTGTGGGGAAATTCGTCATAAAAAAAAAAAAAATAACTGAGAACATTTCAGTGATTTTGATTTGATTACATTATTGAATAATTTTTATTAGAATTATATTATTATTTGTTATAATTATTTATTATATTATAATTTATAATTTTTTTTTTTTTAAATGTCATACCCGGGATGCCTATTAGATTCTTGTTTGGTCAGATTTAAGTGAGTTATTCCTAAGAATTACAGGCCTACAATATAAAACGCCAAATTTCCTTGCAAATAATTGTACCGCTTTTGGTACGTAATTCCAGACAGAATCATACCTCCAGGGAGGTTAAAGTCTCCTGTTCAAGAAAAAAGGTGGGAGGGAGAGGCTGCGCGTTAGTTTCTGTCCCAATCTTGCGTGTATGTGTCTCCCTTAAAATGCACTCTGAGGCCTTGTACTCACGGCAGGACATGTCCGATGAAAACGGTCTGCAGACCGTTTCCATCGGACATGTCTGGCCGGGGACTGCCCGGGGACTTCTGTTCGATGGCTATACACACCATCGAACAGAAGCCCGCGCGTAAACATTACGCGGGGCGTGTCCGCGGTGTCGCCGCGTCGATGACGCGGTGTCGCCGCGACAATGACGCGGCGACGTGGGCGGGCCGCCTTAAATATGCTTCCACGCATGCGTCGAAGTCATTCGACGCATGCGAGGGATGCGGGCGGCAGGACATGTACGGTAGGTCTGTACAGACGACCGTACATGTCCGGGCGGACAGGTTTCCAAAACAAAACAAGTCCGGGAAACAGTTGTCCGCTGGAAACCTGTCCGATCCGTCCCAAAATGGTCCGCTCGGGCCAACACACGGCCAAACATGTCTGCTGAAACTGGTCTGCGGACCAGTTTCAGCAGACATGTTTGGTCGTGAGTACGGGGCCTAAGATGCACAGTGCACTTATGACACGAACAAACAGTAAACAACACACACAGTTAGAATATGACACGCTATTTCAGCCCCTCTGTCTGTAGGGCGTTCATTTTTAACCCCGAACCTTCTTGGTTCGTATCATATATATATATATATATATATATAAAACTAAAAAATATATATTATGTGTGTTCTTTGCCCTCTGCCAATACACACACAATATACATATAAGCTGGCAAGGCAATTACTGTGCTACTTTATTACCAAACACCCGTCCTTCGAACCAGCCTATTTTGACACCTCGCTTATCATCGAAAGTCTGTGTCTATACCCATAACCTTATTTCCCAAGACCTCTTTCTTCAGACCAGACATATCTATATGTGTCTGTTACCAACCTCACTTAACCCAGTGATTCCATACACATATATACATATCTACCCTGAGACACGCCTAATTATTGCGTCTCCATCTCAGGAACCCTGATGAGGAAGTATTGTCTACCCGTCACCTACAGACATCCACTGAAATAGCCACATTCAAGTCAACATAGAACACAACATAACATAAAATATCAGTCGGCAGAATAGGGCGACAGGTTCTCTTTAAAGCAACTTTGGACAAGAAATTACCCGTCTTTGCATAACCTAGAAGCAGCAAACGAACCGTGAGCGAAGGGAGAGCTGCTATGCGGAACAATACAAGTAAGGAGTATAACACACATCTCTTACCGTATTATAAAGGCGATCAATATCTGTTTTCCGCATAGGAGCACCCCATCCACATCTCGGCCTGCAGCGACTGGTCAAAAAAAACAAAGTCCACGTTGGGCGTCAAATTGAAATAGATATCCCCTGGCACAACTCCAGGGCATAACCTATATATATATATCAAGAAATAAAAGAAATAAAACAATTTAAGAAAGGAAAGCAATATTTGAGTGGTTAGGAGAAAAATAAAACACAAAATAATAATTTTATCAACTCCATCACAAAAGAACCTTGATCAAATTCCAGACAAGTTCAAGCTGACCTTCAGGCACAGGGTGCAACTGTGTCAAATCCCACTATACATTGCCATCTAAATGAAAAAGGGACGCTATGGTAGGAGACCCAGGAGGACCCCACTGCTGACACAGAAACATAAAAAAGCCAGAGTTTTTCAAAACCTGAGAAAGCCAAAATCCCTTTGGGAGAATGTGCTTTGGACAGACGAAATAAAATTACAGAATTTTGGTAAAGCCCATTATTCTACTGTTTTCAGAAAACAAATGAGGCCCTTGAAGGAAAGGATACAGTCCCTACAGTCAAACATGGTGGAGGTTCACTGATGATTTGGGGTTGCTTTGCTGCTTCAGGCACCGGATGTCTTGACCATGCGCATGGCATTATGAAATCTGAAGACTACCAAAGAATTCTGGGGTGCAATGTAGGGCCCAGTGTCAGTATGTTGGGTCTCCATCAGAGGTCATGGGTCTTACAGCAGGACAATGATTTAGTCCAGTCTATTTTTGTAGTTTTGTACCACTCTAGCCAGAACCAGGTTAAAGAATACTCTGGAGTATTAAAGAGGAACTAAACTGTATCTGAGCACCAAAAATTAATACTTCTATTTAATTTGTTTTTAATATTCAAAGCCAACTCATCCATCCATCCTTTCCTCCATGCTTTATTTTTCTGAGAAATCACTTTGAAAAACACCCCCTAGCATTTCTGCCTGTGGCCATCTTGAGTGAGGGCAAATGGTTCATTTAGTATTTACTTCCTGGAATTTGTCTGCCCTTAGCTCAGGAATGCAGGCAGGAGGGTGTGCTTAGCTGAGAAAACCCCTCCTCCCCTCCTCCAGTTAAAAGAAAAACAAATGTCATGAAGACACCTGGCTTGCATGACATTATTTTAGCATGAGCCAGAAACCAGAAAGCAACTGAAGAAATGTAAAAAAAAAAAAAAAAAGTTTAAAACAAGTAAATATAATATACCTTTCTATCTATTTACTAATATGATTGAGGAAGTTGAGCTACCCTTTAATACACAGAAACGTGTTGAGAGGCTGCTCTTTGAGATTTTGTATAAGGCTGTACACTTGTTGATTTTCTGCTGCTAAATACTCACCATTTTCGGTATGATATAGAAAAATGGAATAGAAAAATACATATTTGTTAGCACAGGATTGGTTGATTAAAATGAAGATAGTCCCAGAGAACATTCACTTTGAAAAGTCATAGGTTATTTTGTCAAATGGACACTTTCAGTGGCGGCTGGTGTTTTTTTTTGGGGGGGGGGGCAAACAACCTAAATTGGACATCAGCAGCAGACAGCCAGCATCGGCCTCAGGCAGCGGGCCTTGGGCAGTGGGCCCGTAAAGCGCCGCTGCCGAGGCGCTTTACAGGCGCTTCAGCGGCACTGCAAGGGCACTTTAGGAGCAGTGTATACATCGCTCCTAAAGCGCCTCAAAGAGGCAGCTTGAAGGATTTTTTGGACATCCTGCCAGCGCACCGCCCCAGTGTGAAAGCACTCGGGATTTCACACTGAGATTGCAGATGAGACTTTTTTCAGGTGCTTTACAGGCGCTACTATAGTGCTAAAGTGCCTGCAAAACGCCTCTAGTGTGAAAGGGGTCTTAGAGTCTGTGGCTCTAATCAAGTGTTTCAAAAACACACCCACCCCCCATTGGAATCCATGCATCCTGCATCCTGAAAGGGGCCGGACGCATGGACAGGGGGGGGGCGCAGCACTCGTGGGCCCTTAATGGACTGCTCTCTTTTGTAAATCTACTGCAATATCTGCATTGTCCCAATCTGTCCTGCAACACAGTGATATTATGCCACAGTTAGTAGATTTTTTTTACATATAAAATATTCTTTTTTACAGGGCTCAAAATTTCAAGTCCTGAGTTACTAGCCAAGCCTCAAGGGTTACTCACCACCAGTGGCCCCGCCCAACCCCTACCATGCCCCGCCCTAAACACGCCCTCATAAATTATCTCATGAAATGACACTTAAAATGTTTTATGCAGAAATTTAATTCTAAAAATAAATATTAACAACTTTATCTGTGCCCACTAATGCAGCCTGCCTGTGTCCGCCGATGCAGCCTATTTGTGCCCATCATGCTGCCAATCTGTGCCCATCATGCTGCCTGTGTCCTTCATTCTGCCTATCTGTCTATCAAAGTCCCGGGATCAGGGGGCGGGGCTGTGTGTGACGGCGAGTGCAGGGAACACACGGCAATTGAAATGAAAGCCACCAGTGATGTTGCCTGCGCTCTGATGATCCGGCCACCCGCTCTCCTCTCTTCCCCTCCACGAGCGCTGGGAGAAGGACTCCCATACAACCCCCGCATACCGGCGGTTTTTACCCCCCAGCTTCTCAGGCAGCCCTTCCTCGCCAGCCCTCAAACTCCACTCGCAAAATGCGAGTAGGCGAGTGGAATTTTTGAGGGCTGCTTTTAACATGCAAGAAGATCTTTAAAACCCTTTTAAAGTTCTGTAAAAAGATGACTTTATCAGTAAATAATTTAGCCCTATATAAATCAAGTATGTCAAATTTACAATTGTAATTTAACAAGATATGTTAAATACCAAAAAATTCTAATTTTATATTTTAATGTAATTCTGTGCGGCATGAGGTTCAGGTACGCTGCTCCCAAAGGTCTGAGGTAAGCCTTGCGGGTTCAGAATTCACTGCCTGGTAAATTTAAGTGCAGATTGACCCAGGAGATGCAACCCAACCATTAATAAAACAGAACATGACATAAAGGCATAATATAACAGCCAAATCAAGGTACAACATAAAGATATTGCACCTGGTTGCTTACTTAAAATTTTACAAATGGCACCATAAGAACATCTACTGTACTTACTAAATATTACTTACTGAATATTACTAAGTGCAATCCTTATATTGTAAAATAAGAAAAATAAAATAAGAAGAAAGAGGTAAATATATTGATAAACCACATGTGATGCGAGACCACAGGGGAGACGTGAAGGGCGGAGTTACCGCAAGCATGTCTCGCTGTCCTGTGTCCTGGTTGAGTCTGATGTGAAAAAAAAAAAGATAGAAAAAAGTGCAATCCTTATAAAAAAAAAAAAGGATTCGCAGTTAGTAATTGGTTAATAGGTTAGTCCCTCCATTACTCAATGGTTGGATGCTGTTTGTGTACATAATAATGTAGACCACCAGTCCGAGTCAGCACAGCTTTGTCCATGCAGACACATTGGCTATAGTTCCACCCAGGGAAACAGTGGAACTCACTGTTCAAAACAGAATCTCCAACAAGGAGATATATCTGTATTTAGGCACCTGCAATTGTTTGCATACAGCAATCTTATACATTTTTCTGTCACTCAGCCTCAATCAATTGGAACAGGGTCTTTGGAAAATAAGGAAAGTCTAGTCCATACAGGTCTCGCACATGGGAGATCAAAAAACAATGGAGCAATGACAGATGGATCAACTGGTGCCTACGCCCTCTCCCAGGAGGCAGATAGAAACTGGGCACCCACCCCACTGCTGCAGCCCCACTGACTCCTCAGTACTCTCAAGTTCCTCCTCCATCATCCCTTTAAACTACCCCTGTGGGTGATTAGCTATCACTGTCTACTCAGCGTGTGCAGCAGTCAGGGGATTTTGAAGCCCCACTCTTCTTTCTCCTTCTTTCCCAGAGCCCTGTGGAAGCCAGGCTTTTATTCACAACCTGGACATTAAACATCTCTTTCCTTCTTGTGATAGTCATTTATCACTGCTCTTTGAATACACCAGTGGTGGAAAGGGTGGTTTAAAATAGGGTGTGTACCTGTTTACTTTTTAATTAACATGACAAAATCTTCAGTAGTGCTAAGTGATGTGGCCCTGCCAACCCGGTATTCACTTTAAGACTCTCCAAGACAATGAACAGCCCATCAGCTTTGTTTTTTTATTTTATTGAGGGAATTGAACTTGGATGGGGTATGGGAAATATGGGATGCCCAGTAGAAACAATAGCAATTTGCGTGGGATAACTATGTACAGTGCAGTAGGTTCACTCCATTTCTCCTCCTGCACATCACTTCCTCTCTAAGGTTCACTCCATTTCTCCTCCTGCACATCACTTCCTCTCTAAGGTTCCAGGCACAGCTAGCACAATAGGGTTAGGCCTGACTCTGACATAGCCAGGCTTTTATCAACAGCCTTTTGCAGGCAAGGACTGCAGGCTCCTATAGTGTAGCAGGTAGAAAGTCTCTGGTGCTAACTGTCCTATCTCTGGTTACTAAGCCCAATAACCCATCTTCAGGCCCTGCCAGCCCTCCTAGTGGCAGCTGCCCTTCTCCACTGCCCTTGATAACCAGTGTTGTAACTAACGGCGTTTAAATAAACACCATGCAACACCATGAACCTAGCCTTAAAATGTAAGTTCACCTTTTCACAATAAATAAAAAGGCAAATGAATACCCTAAAAAACACATTAGCAAGGATTTTGCCTTCATTATTGACTCAAATGCATTTCATTGGCATGGTAAAATTTTATTGAAATCTCTTAATTTTCACCAAAAAATTATTGGAAATTTGTGCCTCATTTGGTTTTTCAACTATCTGAAGTAAAGATGGATTAAATAGCCCCATGCAGCCCTGGTCCCAATCAAAATTTTGATATACCCCAATTTAAATTAAGTGTTTTTGTAAATTACACAAATGAAAACATATTTGATTGGTTTCCATGAACCCATTTTTTAACGAAACTTCAGAATACTAAAATAAATTAGCTTTTAATAGTGCAGTTGTGATGTTGGAAACTGGAACATGACACTATTCCGTTACAATGTTATGAAATAGGATTTATTACAAACTCCAGAGAATTATGTTTGCCTGAGGCTACAGAAGTGCAAAGGAATGTGTTCAGGCACCATTAAGCAACACAATACATATAAAGTGCATTACCACTACACCACCTCTCCAGTCCCTCTAGGATAACAAGTCTAGGAATTGAATTGCATAAACTGATGCATGGCGTTAAAGCACATTACTTACATCTCAAGCTACAAATAACAACTAATTGCTTTTATGAAAATAACCAACATAACAAAAGCTACAAAAAAGTCTACGCATGTTGTTGTTTAAAATATTAATTTTATCTAAGCAGATGGGTTTTACATTTCTTTTTTTTTGTTTTCTTCATGTACATAGACTATATGACATCCTATTGTCTCTAGATAGCCCATCAATGTAACTTTCAAAAACATGTACAGAATATATAAAGTATATATATATATATATATATTAGTGCTGTCAGTTAAACGCGCTA